>NC_092412.1:171919674-172167174 GCF_040894005.1 Engystomops pustulosus | reverse complement strand
CACGACGGTGCACGAAACGCGTAGGGAAGAAGACGCAATAACAACTTTTGAAGTACAGGGTGCTCTAGTTTGCATACAGGGACAGCATTGGGGACCGCCCTTGTAAGGGCTGGGAGTCACTAACAACGGGAGTAGGACTGCAGTAAGGGCAAAAACAGGGTAAGTCTGAGTATTTCCCTACAGAACTGCTTACAAATCCAACCCGTTCGAGTGAAGACTGGTGAGACAAAACCTTTTTATCTCCCTTACCTAATACAATGCTGTACTCATGTTATGCATAAATGTATATAATGTGCATCCGTTGACCTATTGATCTATTCTGATCTCCTGTGATTAATATACTAGGCATATTTTAGACATTTGTATTTTCGTTATCAATTTTATTGGAAGCTTGTGATTAAAAGTTATGTTTTAGTAGATATTTGGATTGCATCCTGCTGTTTATATGGTGAGATTTGTTGAATGCTGCAGGCCATTTGTTGGAGACTACAATTGTCATGGTGGACAATAAGGAGTAGTTTCGTTAGCTGCTAACTAATTCCCTCAGTGTATGTAAAACAATTTTTATGAAGTTTGTTAACCCTTTAATTGTTTTACAGGGGTTAAAACAAAATCGGATACAATTTTGAAAGTACATTTTTTTTTGTTAAATTAATGTGTTTTTCAAAAAATGTACAAATTCTCAATGGATAAAATACCAAAACGCTCCACAAAATTTCATACCCAATCCCTCTCGCGTATAACAATACCCCATATGTGGTGGTAACCTGCTGTATGGGCACACGCCAGGGCATTGAGGGGGGAGCTGCGCCATTCAGAGCAAATTATGCATTGTCACTTTTTATTGGCTATACAATCTTTATTTTTTTGGCAATTTGGACATATAAGGGCTTATTTTTTTGCGACATGAGATGCACTTTACAAATACTTCATTTTAGTGGGTCATTAGCTTATTGATGAGATTTTTTCAACTCTTAAATGTATGGGTGAAAAGAAAATTGTCAATTTTGGTTTCCTTTCTTTTTGTATATTTTGGGGGTCGTACACCTGTGAGGCTTGTCCATGTAGTTTAGTGCGCATTATTTTTTTGTGTGCTATCTGTGCGGCTTGTCCGTGTAGTTTAGTGCACATTATTTTTTTTGTGTGCTATCTGTGCGGCTTGTCCGTGTAGTTTAGTGCGCATTATTTTTTGTGTGCCATCTGTGCGGCTGGTCCGTGTGGTTTGGTGTGCATTATCTTTTTTTTTGTGTGCTATCTGTGCCGCTTGTCCGTGTAGTTTAGTGCGCATTATTTGTTTTGTGTGCTATCTGTGCGGCTTGTCCGTGTAGTTTAGTGCGCATTATTTTTTGTGTGTGCCATCTGTGCGGCTTGTCCGTGTAGTTTGGTGCACATTATCTTTTTTTGTGTGTGTGCTATCTGTGCGGCTTGTCCGTGTAGTTTAGTGCACATTATTTTTTGTGTGTGCCATCTGTGCGGCTTGTCCGTGTAGTTTGGTGTGCATTATATATTTTTTTTTGTGTGTGCCTGCTAGACGGTTTATCCGTGTAGTTTGGTGTACATTATCTAATTTTTCTAGTTCTCTATTTTTTTTGTGTACAATGTCTCAGAAGACGCACACCGTGTTGGAGGCATATAACATGCTTGCCTCTGACACCGAGTCAGCTAGTGGGGATGATGGTCCCTTTTACCTATCATCATCCTCCTGCTCATCTTCCAGTGACCTGGAAGGACCCCCAAGAAGGCGCCGTAGGGTGCCTGGGACTTCTGCAGGAGAAGTGCCTGGGACTTCTGCAGGAGAAGTGCCTGGGACTTCTGCAGGAGAAGTGCCTGGGACTTCTGCAGGAGAAGTGCCTGGGACTTCTGCAGGAGAAGTGCCTGGGACTTCTGCAGGAGAAGTGCCTGGGACTTCTGCAGGAGAAGTGCCTGGGACTTCTGCAGGAGAAGTGCCTGGGACTTCTGCAGGAGAAGTGCCTGGGACTTCTGCAGGAGAAGTGCCTGGGACTTCTGCAGGAGAAGCATCTGGGGCTTCCACTGACCCCACATGGGTCAGTGGATAATTATACCCCTCAGGTCCCTGACTTTTTTGGCCATCCTGGCATTAACTTTGACACGACAGGGCTCAGAGCTGTGGACTTTTTAAAGTTTTTTTTTGATGAGGAGCTGCTGAATATTATTATATTTCAGACAAATCTCTACGCTGCACAACATATTGCCCAAAACCCCACGTCCTTTTATGCACAACCCTACAGGTGGACCCCTGTCACTGCAGCAGAGATGCACAAGTATTGGGGCATAATACTCCTTATGGGGATAGTAAAGAAGCCTTCAATCAGGGACTACTGGAGCACAGATATACTGTACCACACCCCCATGTTCCGCATGGCAATGAGCAGGATGCGCTTTGAAGCCATCCATAAGTTTTTGCACTACACTGACAACACACAGTGCCCACCCAGAGGTGACCCCAGTTATGATCGGTTATTTAAGGTCAGGCCCATATTAGATCATTTTAGTGCCAAGTTTGCCCAGGCATATACTCCCGCCAAACATGTGAGCATAGACGAGTCCCTGGTACAATTCAAAGGGAGACTTCAATTCCGCCAGTACCTGCCCAATAAGAGGGCAAGGTATGGTGTGAAAATGTATAAGCTGTGTGAAAGTTCATCAGGGTACACATACAAGTTCAGGGTATATGAAGGGAAGGACTCCACTATAGTGCCCCCAGAATGCCCCCCCTTCCCGGGTGTTACAGGGAAGATTGTGTGGGATTTAGTGCACCCACTGGTGGACCAGGGTTACCACCTCTACCTGGACAATTTCTACACCAGCACCACCCTGTTCAAGTGCCTCACTTCCAGAAATACTGAGGCAGGCGGCACTGTACGCAGAAATCAGAGAGGTCTCCCTAAGTCGCTGCTTGGGCAAAAACTTAAAAGGCACGAAAGCAGGGCACTATGCAGCGACTCTGTATTGTGTGTTAAGTACAAGGACAAGAGAGAGGTCCTTGTATTAACCACAATACATGAGCACACCACCACCCCTGTCCCAGTACGAGGTGCCAGTACAGAAACCCCCAAGCCAGACTGTATTTTAGATTATAACAAATACATGGGAGGGGTGGACTCGTCTGACCAGGTGCTTCAGCGGTACAATGCCATGCGGAAGTCGAGGGTGTGGTACAAGAAGCTGCCCGTGCACATCATGCAGATGGCATTGTATAATGCTTATGTGCTGCATCGATATGCCGGCCAGAGGGGAACTTTCCTGGAATTTCAAGAGGTGGTAATAAAGTACTTTCTTTTTGGAGACCAGGAAGGGGGGAGTGCTAGCACACCTGGAAGTGAGGCCACATCACGTATTGTACCAGGGCAGCACTTTCCAGGAGTAGTTCCCCAAACAGCCAGCAAGGGAAGGTCACAAAAGAGGTGCAGGGTGTGCTCCAAAAATGGCATTCGGAAGGACACCATTCATCACTGTGAGACATGCCCAGAAAAACCAGGGTTATGTATGAAAGATTGCTTCCAAATTTATCATACATCCCTGGATTTTTAGAGTACCCTGTTGTTACCCTGACGCACAGCTTATACATCATGCCGCACCTTCCCTTCTAAGCCCTGCCATGTGCCCAGCCTGTAGATTACTGTCCCGTATGCTTTACCCGGGAAAACATGCATCATGATTTTTAGGGTGTTTGTCTCCCATGGCAGCAGCTGGGCACAAAATGACATAATGGATATTTTTTACTATGCACTATCCATTTTGCACTTTTTCAGGGGTCAACCTGTGGGGTTAAAATGCTAACTATACCCCTAGATTAATTCATGGAGGGGTGTAGTTTCCAAAATAGGGTCAGTTCTTAGGGGTTTCTACTGTACTGGCCCCTATTGGCATCTACAAATCTTTCATGATGCCAAAAAGAAAAAAAAAAAAGTACAATGTCTGTGCTTTAACAAGTTATTCCCTTTTGAGCCCTGCCGTGTCTCCATCCTACAGATTATTGCCTGGGGTATGGGGTATTGCCCTAACCGGGGTAACCCGCAGAATTATTTTTGATGTGTTTTTCCCCAGTGGCATGAGTTGGGCAAAATACTTTTGTCACTTCAATGGCATATTTGATAAATTGCAATACAATTGTTTCTCTGCACTACTCACTTTGTATTACATTTGAGCCAGTACCTTAGGGGTTAAAATGCTCATACAAGCCTACATACATTCTTTGAGGGGTGCCCTTTCCAAAATGGGTTCACTACTTGGGGGTTTCTTTTGTACTGGTACCTCGGGGGTACCCCCCCATTACCAATTTAGTGAAAACGAAGCTTGAAAACCTAAATTGTGCTTCTTTCTTCCTGACCCCTGCCGTGTGCCCAGCCTGTAAATTATTGGCACATGTGTGGTATTGCCGTTTTGGGGTGTTTGTCTAAAGTGGCATGGGTTGGGCACAGTATATGAGGCACTAAAATGACTTTGAGATAAAAACGCAATTTTTACTCTGCACCATTTACTTTGCATTCAATTTTGACCAGCGTGTCGGGGGTTAAAATGCTCACCACAACCACCGATAAATTCTTTGAGGGGTCTAGTTTCCGTAATGGTATCATTTATTGGGGGTTTCTATTGCACTGGCACCTCACGGGCCCTGCCAACATGACATGGCACTCCAAATCCAAACGTGTGAAAACAGAGCTGGAAAATCAAAATTTCACTCCTTCCGTTCTCATCCCTTTTGTGTGCCCAGTCTGTAAATTATTGCCACATGTGTGGTATTGCTGTACTCGGGACAACCCGCAGAATGATTTTTGGGGTGTTTGTCTAAAGTGGCATGGGTTGGGCACAGTATATGAGGCACTAAAATGACATTTTTGAGATAAAAACGCAATTTTTACTCTGCACCATTTACTTTGCATTCAATTTTGACCAGCGTGTCGGGGGTTAAAATGCTCACCACAACCACCGATAAATTCTTTGAGGGGTCTAGTTTCCGTAATGGTATCATTTATTGGGGGTTTCTATTGCACTGGCACCTCACGGGCCCTGCCAACATGACATGGCACTCCAAATCCAAACGTGTGAAAACAGAGCTGGAAAATCAAAATTTCACTCCTTCCGTTCTCATCCCTTCTGTGTGCCCAGTCTGTAAATTATTGCCACATGTGTGGTATTGCTGTACTCGGGACAACCCGCAGAATGATTTTTGGGGTGTTTGTCTAAAGTGGCATGGGTTGAGCACAGTATATGAGGCACTAAAATGACATTTTTGAGATAAAAACACAATTTTTACTCTGCACCATTTACTTTGCATTCAATTTTGACCAGCGTGTTGGGGGTTAAAATGCTCGCCCCCAACCACCGATAAATTCTTTGAGGGGTCTAGTTTCCGAAATGGTGACATTTTGGGGGGTTTTCTATTGTACTTTTACTTCAGGGGCTCTTCAATTACACTGTGGCACCACAAAATATTTGCAGCCAAATTGGCCTTCCAAATTCTCAGTATCGCTAACTCTGTTCTGGACATCACTGTGCGGGGAAACAGCAGCTGACATCCACATGTCTGGTATTGCCGTACTCGGAAGAAGCAGGGCAAGAAATTAAAAATATATATTTACCTCAAATTCCTTCTGAATGTATCCATTTTAGGGCTAAATTGGAAAGATTGAAATCAAAAATTGAAATTTCAAAATTTCCACTCCATTTTCATATGCTCCCGGAAAAATAATTAAAGGGTTAACAGACTTCTTAAATGCTGATTTGAATAGGTTGAGATGTTAGGTTCATAAAATGGTGTTACTTGTGGGGGTATATAGTACATAAGTCTTTATAGAGCACTTCCAAACTGAATTGATCACCAAAAAGTTCGCATTTTTCAAATTTCAAGAAAATCTGAGAAGTTGCTAACTAAAACTTCAAACCTTCTCACGTCCATAAAAAAAATGGAAACTTAAAACAAATAATGGATATAAAAAGAAGACCAATGGCAAAAGGTTTCTATCAAAAACATTTTTTGTCTAAAAAGTATAACATTTGAAACTTTGAAAATAGTCATTTTTTTTCAAATTTTTCCTACATTTTTTAATTTTTACCCCCCAAAAAAGGAACGGATCACCGAAATGACACTACTATCATAAACTACAATGTCTCACGAGAAAACAATCTCAAAATCACAGAGATATCTTAAAGCGTTGAAAAGTTATTACCACAGGAAGAGACACTGGTCAAATTTCAAAAAGAAGTAGCGAGCCTTAACCTGCAAACAGGCTGCGTCCTTAAGGGGTTAATTAATTCTTTTTATTAAAAAATGTTTTTATTAAATGTTTCTAACTCTTTTTTATCACTTTTACAGGTAAGCTTGAACAAGCGATCCACTGTTCAAGCTATTCTTCACCTTACACAGTGTAATACATGCTGCGCATGCTCAGTGTGTTACATTCGGGTTCTGCCAGAAGGCAGGACCCTGCTCACCGAGGAGGATCGCGCAGTCCCGGGGCTGCGATCGGTAAGCGCCGCGGGGGGGTCCGATTCACTTTTAATTAACTTTAAATGCCTCGATGACCGCGGCGTGTTAGAGGCATTTAAAGTTAATCTCCAATTGCGGGTGTTAGAGGCAGGTGTCAGCTATAATATATAGCCGACACCCGCAGCTTCTGGCCCCGGCTCCGTTCAGGAGCCGGGGCCAGAAGCTTGACGTAATAGTACTGCATTTTGCGGGAACGCACCTCCCGCCATGCAGTACTATTACGTCAAATGTCGGGAAGGGGTTAAAGGACGCTAGTCACTGCTCACTACCTGGCCAATATTAGGCCAGAAGTTTGTTTATTCTGGAACACGGCAATGGCCACAACAGCAGGGTAATTCTTTAACTGGAATTTTTTATATACTGGATGTGGGCACTAAGTGCGAACTGTCTCAGACTTTGTTGCAATTTAAACGATAATATTTTAATACTAAAACATTAAAAAAAATAAAAATCATTAGATGACATACAATAAATATTATGCACTTATATCCTATTGTACAATATTATTCCAGATTGTTTCTGAGAAAAATGTCCAATAGTGTTTCTTCTTAGTTTGAACTTAAATTGTGTAGCATTAGTCCTCTTATCAAAAAAGATATACAGTTCATACGTATGACAAAATATGTTAAAAAAAAAAAAGCTGAAAAAATAAAGCTGAAAAAAAAATCAAAAATAAAAATTTTTGTATTTGTATATGGGGTTTTCATTAGATGTACTTGTATTAAAAAATGCCGGCTATACAACTTTATTGTATAGATATCTTTAAAAATACCAATTACACACTTATATCATATAGCTTTAACAGAACAGTGTTAATTTGAATGTAGTTTACAGCATCGGTGAAAGTTATTATAATATAAATCTTTACGTGTTTACAGGTCTTTAAATAGGATCAAACACTCACGGTTAGTTGATCTCTTAATAATTACGGGATTAAGACTCTGTTTTTTTGTAAACATTTGTTTTGTAAACTTTTTTTTTGTTTTTTGGATGGGGTGCTCGAGATGTGTCCACGATAGTCAGGCTGTGTACCAGCACTCGTGACTACCTTTCGAACCCCCCCACCCAAATTATTTAATCCATACACTGCTGTATCTTTCTATATGTCCTCCCATTTTATATATCTACGGTTTCCCCACAAACCTATAAATTCAGAATATCAGAAATATTCAGAAATTTATGTAACGCAACAGTTAATTTACTCCCGAAGAAAATATGTTTACAGTTTACAGTACAACATCCCTAGGAGGAAGTATTTTTATGATAGAACAACAATTATGTTAAAATTACTTAGGATGAGCATGCATTATTTCAGTGTGTATAATTTTATTAGAGCAAAAAATTAAACAGAACTATCGAATTATAAAGAGGAAATCCATTTCACATTTTGAAAGCTACTAGGTGGATCAATCCAGGACAGTTATTTGGAATTACCGAAATAGATATAAAAGAAATCAACTGAAGGAGGCCGAGAAAAAGCCTCTTCGCTTTGAAACTCATCTAGCATAGCTAAGAATAAGAACAGGCACAGCACAGCATCGGTTTCATCACTATCATCAATACTATAGTATCTCGGGTGAAAGAGAAAAGTTTCCTATACCTACCACAAGAGCGCGCACAGAGACACCGAGAACGCCAGCATCACAGGCGCTGGGATCCTCTAGTTTGGGCTGCGCGCAGCAGGAGACTCAGAGCGGAGACCACATTGTCAGACGGCGTTCCAAACGCCAATAGAGAGAAAGACGGGAGTGTCGGAAACACACCCCGAATAACCTACACAAAGAACCTCACACATGAAGTCTACTAGAGCACAACCGGACGGGGGAACGAGCTCAAGCCATCGATCACAACTCTGAGGAAAACAGAGTCTTAACCCCGTAATTATTAAGAGATCAACTAACTGTGATTGTTTGATCCTACTTAAAGGAAACCTACCACTTGAAGAGGCAGGTTTCCGATGGCAATACCGAGCACCAGCTCAGGGTGAGCTGGTGCCGGAGCTTATTTTTGTTAGTGTTTTAAACCGCGGTATCGCGGTTTAAAACACTTTTTAAACTTTATAGCCGGTGCAGGGAGGTACGCGCTCGGCGCTTACCGTGCGCGCGGCTACAAAGGAAGTGAAGGAGAGCCACGCGCATGGTAAGCGCCAAGCGCGTACCTCCCTGCGCCGGCTATAAAGTTTAAAAAGTGTTTTAAACCGCGATACCGCGGTTTAAAACACTAACAAAAATAAGCTCTGGCACCAGCTCACCCTGAGCTGGTGCTCGGTATTGCCATCGGAAACCTGCCACTTCAAGTGGTAGGTTTCCTTTAAAGACCTGTAAACATGTAAAGATTTATATTACAATAACTTTCACTTAAACCAATGCTGTAAACTACATTCAAATTAACACTGTTCTGTTCGTATTAGTGCCACAGATATAGGGCCCTATAATCTGTGAGCACAAGCCTCCTGGATACTTTTTCCACCAAAAAGCTGTATGATATAAGTGTGTAATTGGTATTTTTAAGGATATCTATACGATTAAGTTGTATAGCCAGCATTTTTTAATACAAGTACATCTAATGAAAACCCCATATACAAATACAAAAATTTTTATTTTTGATTTTTTTTTCAGCTTTATTTTTTCAGCTTTTTTTTTTTTAACATATTTTGTCATACGTATGAACTGTATATCTTTTTTGATAAAAGGACTAATGCTCCACTATTTAAGTTCAAACTAAGAAGAAACCATCCAGAATAATATTGTACAATTGGATACAAGTGCATAATATTTATTGTATGTCATCTAATGTTTTTTATTTTATTTTTTGAATGTTTTAATATTAAAAATTTATAGTTTAGGGGGGCGTGGCTAGCCAGCGTCTAAGATGGCAGCGTAAGCCAAGAGCTCCTGATCCCTGGTGCCAATTACGCCGAATAGCAGGAGCACACGCTGGCACCGAAGCTAAGAAAACGCTCCGGGAAGGAGAAGAAACCTCCTGCTCCACAACTGAAGCGGAACCGGAGCGTACCTCGACCCCTGGACCGCTATCTGCAACCGATCCCCCCGCCGGCCGCATCCCTGCAGCACGTGCGGCCGCCATCTTCCGCAGCGCGAGGGGAGACGAAGGAGACTGCTGATCCCGGCGCCACGAGGGAGACAGCAGGCATGTCGTCCACAGCAGCGTCCGGGCGCTCCGGCTCCACTAACCCACCACCACCGAAGGGAAAGGGTGAGTCGGCGAAACAGCCGCAATCAATCAAGGCTGCAACGGCAGTACGGGGGCAAACAACAGCCCTGCAAGTAAGCAACTCCTCCAGATCTCCAGATACACTAAAGGGTGAGGGCATACCCCAGAATAGTCCCCACACACTACAGGCCTCCCCTAAGCAACTCCGTGTCACAAGGGGGAAAACATATAGTGCAGCTGCACAGACCATACACCCGCAGGTGACCCATCCCACATCCCCCTGCCAAAGCGTCAGAGAGCAATAAGAACATCCCTCACCAGGGAACATCCACAGTGGGACTCAGAAGACATGCAAGATGAGGATATAGGAGCCACCCCGTCCTTCACTAGATATCAAGACCCATCTCCTGTATGGGCTTCATCTCCTGAATCACAACCAGGCTCTGAAGGAAAAACTTCCCCAATAGAAGAGATGACATCTCTAAAAGCCTATTTACAGAATCTTCCAACTAAAGAAGATTTTAAGATGCTTCTTACAGAGGTGAAAGATGCCTTTAAAGCTGAAATTACTGAAGTGCGCCAAGACCTGCAGCACATGACAGGTCGCATAGAAGTCTTAGAAACAACAACCGACGATAACAGGCGAATCATGTCGCAAGTCCAGATGACTGTAGCATCTCACACAGACGTCCTGAGGGACATGACCAGACATCTAGAGGATCTGGATAACCGGGGTAGACGGAGCAATATAAGAGTGCGGGGCGTCCCAGAAGTGAATGGGAGAGAAGATGTGAAAACCACCCTGGTTTCTTTGTTCGCTACAGTCCTTGGTGATGACTCGGTCCAGATCAAATTTGAAAGGGCCCATAGGGCACTCAGACCAAAGACGTCAACTGCTAACCCCAGAGACATTATATGTTGCCTGCAAGATTTTGAACTTAAGGAGCGCATTATGTTTGTAGCCAGAAAACACAGAGATGTGATCTTTAATGGAGCAAAAGTATAGCTGTTCCAAGATTTATCCTGGATAACACTACAGAAAAGAAGACCCCTGCGCCCTCTGCTGGACATTTTGAGACAACACAATATAATCTACAAATGGGGATTTCCGTTCGCTCTTACAGCAACTAAAGATGGAAGATCAGCCACCCTACGTTCCTACTTTGATCTGGAGAGCTTCTGCAGCACATGGGACATCCCAGTTGCAAATATTGAGGACTGGGTAATTGGGTACCCACCTCCCACGCTGCCACCGGTATGGGACACTGTCCAGAAGAAAAGAAGGAGAAGACCGTCGGGGGGGGGGGGGGGAGGGTTGGGGGGTTCCCAGAGAGGACCACCTCCCTAAGAACGCTCTGTGACTAAAATAGTATCCTTTGCAATTGTTTTTCATCAGAGACTCTGTTTAATGTATGGAGCACTGACGCCACATACTGGTGCCTTTACTACATGTCCAAAGGTGCCAGGGATCAGGGCATTGATGTTTTCTATATTTGATCTAGTTACTGAGATAGTTGGATAGAAATTGGTTTTCTTGCAAATAGAATCTTTGGAGCGGGGCTTAGACCACGTATCCCCCCACACAAAGGGTTATACCTAGGTGACTGCAGAGAAGCCTGGGCCAACCGGCTTCATTCCTGTGCCTTGGCAACAGGAACGGTTGGAATAGAACCCCACCCAAGGGCGAGAAGGTAGTCTCTACCCTTGAGTAAATATACTGAGTTAGTATTGTATTACTTGTCAAACTTGTCTTGTGCTCCCCTACCCCTTATTGTCTCCTCTCCCCCCCTTCCCACTGTTTCCAAGTCTCCAGCGCAGATAGTGGAAAGGGAGACTACCCCCTTCGGGAAAACACTTATACCTGAGGTTTAAGCTGCTGGATCCGGCACTCCCGGTGCCTACAAAAGCTCGGACCAGTCCACATTGGTGTCCTTTTCATTAGGGGTAAGGCTTTAGCAATTTGTATAACATGGTAAAGATTCTCACACTTAATGTCAAAGGGCTGAACTCTCCTGCAAAGAGAAGACTACTGCTCAAGGAACTTAAATTGCAGAAAGCAGATATAGTCTTCCTGCAGGAGACCCATTATGATTCCAAGGGTACATTTGCCTTTGTCAATCATATGTATCCTGTGTCTTATGTTGCATCACATGACAGCAAGAAGGCAGGGGTGGCGATCCTCCTATCTGCCACATGCCCGGTGCAAGGGATTTCGTCAGTCTTGGACCCTATGGGTAGATATATTATACTGCAAGGTAAGCTTAACGGGAATCCAATACACCTTTGTAATATATATGCCCCGAACTCTTCTCAAATACGATTTTTAAACAGGGTCCTGAACAGAATCTCAAAATTACCACCTGCACCTCCATTGGTAGGAGGTGACTTTAATCTTATCTTTTTGGAAACAATGGATAGGTTAGCTCTAGTAAATGCCCCTGTGAGTAGGTCCCAAAAAGATTTGGCTACGACATTCCGCAAACTTATCAGACGCTTTGCTTTATATGATCTGTGGAGTGTTTGCAGACCTAAAGATAAGGCATACACTTTTTTCTCGCCGCCACATGGCACCCACACCCGCATTGATTATTTTTTTGGGGATACCCAAATTTTACGCATGTTGCATGATGCGGGAGTGGGTTCCATTTCGTGGTCAGACCACGCACCAGTGATACTAAGTCTGAGGGACGACTTCCACCATACACGCACATGCCATTGGAGACTAAACGAGGCATTATTGAAAGTCCCGCACACTAAAGAAGCTCTCACTGTGGCGCTTAAGGAATATTTTCATTTTAATGTAGACTCAGTCCCATTACAATCAACCCTATGGGAAGCACACAAGGCAGTGATGAGGGGACATTGTATAGACCAGTGGTGGCGAACCTATGGCACGGGTGCCAGAGGAGGCACTCAGAGCCCTTTCTGTGGGCACTCAGAGCCCTTTCTGTGGGCACCCAGGCCATCGCCCCAGCACACCAGACAGAACTCAAAGAATCTTCCTGCAGTTGCAAGCCACTTAAAAGATGCTGCTTTCAGATATATTTTGATACTGACTTCTCTACTTCAAACTGTAGGAATAGGGAGAATGAGTAGACAGGGCCGAATTATCTCTGGAGAATTCTCTGTACAGAGGGACACTGGAAAGAAGCTAAAGTGATGCAAATTTTCCATCTTTCTACTGTGTTGCTGTCCTCAGGAGGCCAATCTGATTGAAAGTTTGTTGAAGAACAGGGAGCAATAACTTACTGTTTTAATTTTTGGTTGGCACCCCACGATAAATAAGGGGGGTTTGAGTTGCAGTTTGGGCACTTGGTCGCTAAAAGGTTTGCCATCACTGGTATAGACCATGGGGCAAGGACAAAAAAGGACAGGATGAGACAAGAGCTGGAATTAAGAAAAGAGATAGTGTTGGCAGAGGCAAACTTGACCGCTAAACCCTCTATAGGGAGACTGAGAACATTAATAGAACTAAGAGAATTGCTCAGGGAACATAAACTCAAACAGGTAGAAAAACTGCTGACATTCTCTAGGCAACGGTTTTATGAAAGGGGCAATAAGGCCCACACACTCCTGGCGCGACAGTTACAAGAAAGGAGAATTCACCAGGCCCCACACGTCATTAGGGATAACACGGGAACCTTACTACATGACCCGACAGAGATAGCAGGACAGTTCCACAAGTTCTTCTCTAATCTGTACTCCTTACCAGACTCTCTACCCCAATCGGAAATAGAAAAGGAAAAATTGTTGAATGAGTTCCTGGACTCCTGTTCCCTACCTCGACTATCGACGGACGCCGTCAAATTACTTAAGGCCCCAATAACAGTAGAAGAGATAGAAGGGGTAGTAACGGACTTGCCGAACGGAAAAGCACCAGGGCCTGACGGTCTGACATATTTTTATTACCAGACATTCTTACAAACCCTATTGCCACACATGGAGAAGGTGTTTAATGCATACATGTCAGATGAGACACCACCGCAACCTGCTCATTCATCACTTTGATCCCCAAGCCAGGAAAAGATTTAGTAGATTGTGCCAGCTATAGACCTATCCTCTATACCGATCTCAAGATTTACACAAAAATCCTAGCCAACAGGTTGATACAGTGGCTTCCGCAACTGATCCATAAGGATCAGGTAGGATTTATCCCAGGCCGTCAAGGCGGGGATAACACGAGGAGAGCGGTGGACCTTATAGATGCAGTGAATAAAATGGATGAACAGGCTTTACTGCTTAGCTTAGATGCTGAAAAAGCCTTTGATAGGCTGAACTGGTCCTTTATGTTTCAGGTCCTAAAGCATGTAGGGATGCGAGGGTCCTACTTACGAGCTGTGCAGGGATTATATATGAACCCGACGGCGTCTATAAAATTACCACATGCCTCATCCCCACCCATGCAGATTCGGAACGGCACACACCAGGGATGTCCCCTATCCCCCCTTATCTTTGTCCTATGCATAGAGCCGTTAGCGGCTATAATCCGTCAAGATCCTGACATACAGGGTATCCATATTAGAAATAAAGAGTTTAAACTATCATTATTTGCAGATGACATACTCTTAACTTTGACAAGGCCCTTAATATCCTTACCCAACTTGACATCACGACTGCGACAATTTGGAGCCCTCTCAGGATATAAAGTGAACCCTTCTAAAACTGAAGCTTTGCCCATCAACATCCCAGCAGACTTGGTAGCATTGTTAAAATCCAGCTATAAATTTTCCTGGAAAACAACTGCATTGAAATATTTGGGGATAAACCTCACCTCATCTTATAAAACACTGTACGAGCAAAATTTCCCAAAGTTGTTCCATGAGATCCGATCTCTACTAGCTAGGTGGAATGCTCTACCACTATCTTTCTTTGGTAGAATAGCATCTGTCAAAATGACTGTGTTACCCAAATTAATGTACCTCTTTGAAACTCTCCCAATTACGGTACCCATGAAGTGCTTAAATCCCTGCAAGCCTCCCTTATCCGATTTGTGTGGGCACAGAAACGACACAGAGTGGCTAAATCGGTCTTACTATCGCATAAGTCGAAGGGAGGGCTATCCATGCCTGACCTAATCAAATACTATTGGGCGGCACACTTGAGGCGCATCCCAGCATGGTCACAACTCTGGGCCTATTTAAAATGGATGGAAATCGAAAAATTATGGCTCGCCCCATATCACCCCAACTCATATTTATGGTCCCAGAAGCCCACTCCCCCTCCTACCCAGATGTTAGGTCCTATAGCGTTCACACTAAACATATGGAACACTTGTAAGGTCAAATTCCCACTCGCCTCGCAGGTCTCCTCACTGCAATCTTTTCTTTACAATCCAGAAACAGAGGACTTTATGACGGGGAGAGCTGTGAGACCGTGGCATGAAAAATGCCTGTTCCGATTTGCGGATATAGTAGACCATACGACCCTAAAAATGTTCTCCTTCAAACAGCTTCAGGATAAATATAGCATACCGCAATCTTCTCACCTCCAATACCTGCAAATACGCCACTTCCTGCAAACTGTGAGTAAAACAGATAAGGTCTCTAAACCTACGGAATTCGAATATTTATGCAAAACGACGACTCATACCGCAGGACTAATCTCCGCCATATATTTGTTATTGTTACATCCTGACCCAAAGGCTCTCCCAACTCATGCGTATATGGCAAAGTGGGAGGAAATAGTAGGGGCCCCAATTCCACAAGAGACCTGGCAACGAATATGGCAATATGCCATATTCGAACATAAGGTAGGACTAGAATCCATTACGTTTTTCTAGATAAACAAGGATCCCATGACCGTAGACACGACTCTTTTTTGTTGGATCTACTGTACATAATTTTACATCAAAATTACTTCATTTTTGACAGAACTTTTCACAAATATCGGCTACAGCGATGAGGGAACGCTGTGCACCCTCATATGCGAACCTCTTTCTAGGGTGGTGGGAAGAACGAGTTGTGTATCCCTCAGACTTTTTCAAAAAAATATGTGGCGGGCTGGTACCGTTACATAGATGATGTACTGATTATCTGGACGGGCACCCACAATGAATGCATGTAATTCATTAACATCTTAAACTCCAATCCTTGGCACATTCGCCTATCGTCACATATCTCCGATCTTTCTGTCGATTTCCTAGACATCACAATTCGTAAGGAGAACACTGGACTAGCCACCACCCTGTTTTGAAAAGACACTGCTACTAACAACCTTCTTCACTTCTCCAGCTTCCACCCCCATCATCAGAAGACGGCATTACGCATCAAGCGAAACTATAGCTCAGATTCAGAGTTCAGATTACATGCAAAAGAATTGACGCATCGCCTGAAAGATCGAGGCTATCCACCTGAGTCGATTTCACCCAGATCATTAGGGGGTTTAATGTGAACTCACAACTCCTACAAAGAGAATCTAGGTGGATTTATAAGTTGGACTGCGTTGTCCCTAAGGGATTGAATGAGGAATTCACATCTACCGGATTCTATAAGAGATAAGTACTTCACTTCACACACACCCTGTATTTAACATCTTACAGCAGCCTTTAACCCCTTAACGACCTGGCCCTTTTTAGATTTGAATTTATTAGGTTTTTTTATTATAATTTTTTTTTTACTTTTTTTTTATTTTTACTTTTACTATTTTTCAGGCTCCCTAGGGTACTTTAACCCTAGGTTGTTTGATCGATCATATCATATACTGCCATACTACAGTATGACAGTATGTGGGGATTTTCCTCCTCATTCATTACAATGTTCAATTAGATATATTTATATTTGATTATTCATAATAAGCTTCAAATTCTGTTTACATTATATGCTTAATTTCCCTAAGAGGAGAATAAGCCTTTTGTCTCGCACTGTCTGGTGCACTTCGGGTTGGATACCAAACCCCCAACCTTTAGGTTTTACTAAATTTTTTATACCTCAGAATAACTTTCTTCATTAATATTAAGCATCTCAAATCATTTGTCAACCATACTGTTTGGGATTATACACAGCTTTAATACAAGGGACTGTATCCCTTTCCTTTGCACCTTGGCACTTAACTGTGCACATTTTGCACATTGAATATTTTTATATATTTATTTACTGTTTATGGGCACAGAGTTCACTTAGAGTTTTTTTTAAGTTGTATTTCTCATATGTTATTGTTTCCTATACAACTTACACAGTGCTTTTGCGCCATATCGATATGCATTTTTTATACATCGTCGTTATATATCTATGCTCTGTATTCACGTCACATGGATATATACATCTTTCATGTGTCGCTGCATCCTCAACCTTTTCGACTTTGACAGTATGTTATCTATTCAACCTTATTTCTTTTTTATTCAGAGCTGAACAGAGCTGAGATCTATAAGTCATTTTACATCATCTGTGTTTGTTGTATACGCACCGTTTATCAACTCATTGCCACGCATTTTGAGTTCCATGTAGTTCGCTCCTCCTGCACTATGACGCACTTCTGGCCTCCGTGCGGCCAAACTATGCATCATTCCTAAGCCGACCAGAGATGTACACTGGGCAGCACGCGTACAAAAGTCAGTTTTCCTTCATTCTCTCTTTACCCCTGATGAAGCCTACTCGATAGGTGACACGCGTTGGGTGTCTAGTTACAGACATGAACCAGGACTGGTAATATGTGATCTTTTCTAAGCATGCATTTGTGCAATTTTTTCCGTTTACAGCATTGACTTTAGCACTAAGGCACTTTATTAAGCATTCTCTGTGAATGAAAGTAAGATAATCTATTGGCTACATTCAAGGATATAGCTAACAAGACATTCTAGATGCGTGACGGCGTGATGTGAGTTTGCACGTCACTGCCGCTTCCTCGTTGATGGCTCCACCACCCCCGGAAGCTGGAGTGCGGAATGCACGTTGGATTGTGCAAACCCGGCGTTCCACGCGGGCTTGACCTGGGTAATATGCCGAAGCCCTTGGAGGATTGAATGGGAGCTGGTCGGAGGTCGTGGGGCTATATGCAAGGCTGCGGTCCCTGGACGGGAAAGAGTCGGAAGACGCAGCGGTCGCCCTCCACAAAAAGCTGTAACTCCAGTGTGTGGGGGAATTAACCGTCCCCCTTTGACGGGTGCCTCTGGTGAGAGCGGAGGATAAGGGCTAGGGGCGGGATGGTGGCAGCCGGCTCCCCCGTCCAGAACAGCGGACCTGGTTTTTGACATAAGCCTCCGGTGAGAGCGGAGGCGGTGGAGTGGACAGCAGCGTTGATTGTGGCCCTTGGTGAGAGCAGAGGCCACAGCCTGCGAAGGTGGTAGCCGGTCCCCCGTCCTGTGAGAGAGGACGGTGTGATAGGCAGAACCAATGGATTTCTCCAGGAGCCCTGCCGTGCGATAGCTGTGGGGATCCCTGAGGGCTGTATACGGGAACGTGGCACTCCAAGAGGCTTGTGGACGCAGTATCCTGACATCAGTGTGGTGCTCAAGACGAAGATGAAGGGCAAGGGTGGTGAGATGATAAATGCCCCTGTGATATTTCGCTGTATGCATTAACACTAACTAAACGACTCATCTTAACCGCTATTGCCATTATTAACACCACTAACTCTAATACTTGTGACTAACTAAGGAGGGTATCTACCCTGGATCTATTCCCCGTTTGTGAAGGTGGAAGAAAGTTTGAAGAGGAAACCTTTTTGTGGCTCCTTCTGGCTCTGATTTCAGTGACTCTATTGTACTCCCCACTATCATTGAGACAGGCGGTTGACTGGGGACTCTGCCCCCCCCCCTCTTCCATGTATTCCTTTTCCCCTTCTCCACCCCCTTCGGATAATTGCTGGATTACCACTTTCTGTGAAATCTTATATTTGTCTCAATTAATTGTGGGTTTCAATTGTTTAATATTGTCTGGCTGGCTGACTGAACCATTTTCCCACTGTCATACAGTGTCCCAAACTGAGCGCAGCTGATAAGGGGACTACAGTGAATTGGGGGCTTATTTGTTATTGAGATTTATCTTAGGTTAGTACAAACTTTGCCCTAACTCTGTATTTCTCTAGCACAAGTTCTTTAGCAATTCTCTGTATTGGGCGCTTGTAGGCTAATTGCTCAGGTGGGCTTATTATTTTCAGTGAATTCACATATTTGTACTAACTAACTGTGGGTCTTATTGGTTGCTTGATCGGTTGTGGCTCCATACTTATAAACGGTATTTGGGTACCATCTTCTCCTGCTATATAGTGTATTAGTGTATTAAAAAGGAGTGCAGCTGACAAGCGGATATCTGCAAAAAAAGTGCTGGGGGGACTGCAGTTAAGAGAAAGATGGGTCCCAAAAACGCGGCTCGCTGATCTACGGGAATAGACAAGCTCTGGAAATCCCCGGTTCAGCCCCGACAGAATATAAAGGAGAGAGATAAAGGGGAGGGAGGAACAGGAGAGGCAGAACAGAGCGGATCTAGATTCTCGGTGTTACAGGGGGAAGATCCACCTCAAGGGAACTCTGCAATTTTCGGGAGACCAAAGCGTCATTGGAAGCATTGAATTTACAGATGGGGGTGGTGAGAGTTGATATAACAACACTTAAAGAAGAGGTAAATAAGTTGAGAACTGAATGCAAAGATACGGAAGCCACCGTAAATCAAGTGGCAAAAGAGGTTAAAGAGGTGAGGGAAGAGCTCTCTGAATTGAGGTCAGCCAACAGGATATTAAAGGAAAAATTAAATGACCTTGAGAATAGGTCCAGAAGGTCCAATATTAGGATAGTAGGGTACCCAGAAAGCAGAGAGGGTGTAGAGGGCAAAGATATGTCGGAGGAAATCCAGAAATGGTTAGCGGATACCTTTGGCCTGGAGGGTTTTATAACGGGCTTTCGGGTCGAAAGGGCTCACAGAGCCCCCTTTAAAAGACCCCCACAGGGAGCCAGACCTAGAGCCATCCTGCTCAGTTCCAGGGATAGGGACCTCTTACTGCGGAAGGGCCGAGGCGGGGACCCTATCCTGGTAAACGGGCAAAAAATCTTTATTTTTCCAGACTTTTCACGTGACAAAAGGCAAGAATGAGCTTTATAGGACTGAAAAGGAGGCTGGCGGAAGCAAAAATGCAATATTCACTGCTCTTTCCCGCTAGACTGCGAGTTATTCATTGCAATAAAACATGGTTTTTTGAAGAAGCCTCAGAGTGGCTTGAAAGGGAAGGCTCATAAAATCGCTCCCCAGCACTCAGATAAGTGGTGCCGGGAAGGCAAATAAGATGGTATAGGCTGTCGGGCTTGCAGTGGTTATAGCTGTATTATGATTAGGGGAGGAGAAGCCGAATAGGCGGAGGAATGGCGTACGTGGAGAGGAGATCTACGGAACATGGTTACGGTAGATCAAGGAGGGGATGGAGGAGGGAAGGGGGGTGAGATACCGACGGGGGCCTTTTTTTTTTTTTCTCTTTTCTTCCTTCTTTTTCCTTTTACCTTTCTTAAATGGGTTCCGAGATAAGGTTTTATTGCTTGGAATGTTAGGGTCTCAGCGACAAAGTAAGGAGATGTATGATTTTCGACTGTATCCATAGGCACTTGCCTGCTATTGTATGCCTGACGGAAACCCATCTGACAGCAGCACACCAGGGTAGGGTAAGGAAAAAATGGGTTGGAAAAGAGTTCCACTCGTATGGAAATATATACTCACAGGGTGTTCGGTATTCATACATGCAAAAGTTGACTTTAAAGGAAACCTACCATTTAGAATGGTAGGGGTAAGCTGTAAGTACCGAGCACCGGCTCAGGGTGAGCTGGTGCCGGTACTTACTTTCGTTAGTGTTATAAACCGCGGTATCGCGGTTTTAACACTTTTTAAACTTTAGAGCAGAAGGGGCTTCGGCGCTGCGCGCAACCGTGCGCGCGCAACATCTCTGCTATTTCCTATGTAGGCGAGCGCACGATCATGCGCACGCAGCGCCGAAGCCTCTTCTGCTCTAAAGTTTAAAAAGTGTTAAAACCGCGATAGATAAAGAGGGGAGATATATTTTTTGTGCGGGATGCTGGGGGGTCAACATATCCTGCTTGCATTTATATATATTCCCCCACCCTTCTCTCTAAATGTGTTTGGTGAATTGCTAAAATTCAGGGAAGGAAAAGAAGGCTACCCAATACTTATAATAGGGGACCTGAATAAGGTCTTTGACGTGAGCCAGGATCAAATGTGCTTGGAGGGGAAAGCGGGAGAACCTGCATGTAGAAGAGAATCCAAATTGTCAACTCTATGTGAGGAACTCGGGCTAGTAGACGTTTGGCGAATGAAGTTTGGCACGAAGAAGGCCTTCTCGTATTTGAGTAAAACACATAAAATTTTGACCCGTATCGATCATTGCCTAGTGAGTTATTCCTTAATGCCCAATATTCACAACATGCGCTATGAACCAATAATGATCTCGGATCATGGGCCGGTTTTGGTAGTAATGGGTCAGGAAGGTAGGAAAAAGGTCAGGAAAATCCGAAATTTTAGGCTCTCAATAGTAGGAAACTCGATGGATGTGAGACTACTGGTAAAAGAGTTCTGGGAGCTAAACAAAAACTCGGGGGACAAATGGCGTTCTTGGGACGCTCTTAAAGCCTATTTGAGGGGCATGTTTAAAAAATGCATTATAGAGGCCAAAAAGAATTTTAACCAAAAAGAACAACAGCTCAAACATAAGTATTTGGAGGCCGATAAAAATCTAAAAAGACAACAAACTAACGAGCATACAGTAGTCCTGCTGCAAACAAAAGAAGCATATGAGGACTTTTTGGCCGGAAAGGCACAACACAAATTACTTTTCAGAGGGCAGAGATACTTTTCAGAGGGTGGCAAAGCAGGGAAAGTATTGGCCCATAAGATACAAACCCTTAACTCAAATAGTTATATTTCCGCAATACGTGGTCAGCAAGGTGGAATAATAAAGGACCAGGGGGGAATGATGGCCCAATTTAAAACATTTTATGAAGAATTGTATACCTCGCAAGTGGCTTCCCCTAAAGAGGAAATAGAGAAGTATCTAAGGAAAATCAAACTCCCTAAACTCTCGGAAGAGCAGAGAGAGAAATTAGAGCCCCCTATATCACTGGAAGAAATACAAGATACAGTCAGGGGTTGTACTAAAGACACTTCACCGGGCACGGACGGTTTCCCGTTCGCGGTATTTAGGAAATACGGGGAAGTTTTGCTACCACTGCTGCTAGAAATCATTGAGGACGTAGACTCGAAGGGCAGTATTTCAGATTCGATGTCTGAAGCAAATATCATCGTAATCCCCAAGAAAGATAAAGATAGCCTAGAAGTCGGGTCGTATTGACCCATTTCTTTGTTAAATACAGATGTTAAAATAATTGCCAAAATACTGGCGAATAGGCTTAAAGGGGTAGTGGATACTATTATTCACCCAGATCAGAAAGGTTTTATTCCTGGCCGCAAGATGAATGACTGTATTCACAGGTTATATTTAGCAATTGAGATGGGGGAAGGGGAGCTCTGCTCCATCCTGTCTTTGGACGCAGTCAAGGCGTTTTCAATTTCTTGCTCGCTATTGCCACATGCATCTCGGAAACATCTCCAGAATCCAACTATTTATGACAATTGAAACTTCTAAAATGCTAGGGTGCTCACCCCCCTCCTCCTCCCCGCGGGGCCGTCGTGTGCCTGCCGTTCTACGATACGGTGGACAACGGCGGTGTGAATGCGCCCTAATGCTGTGCCTCCCTATCTCTCTTTTCTCATCTCAGTCTATCGCTCTCTGATCTGAGAGAGACGTCCATGCACGTCTCAAGGACTTCTCTGGAATGCCCTTCTCCGGACACTCAGACTAACACCCACCCTCCAAAGTTTCAAATGTGCTCTTAAAACCCATCTCTTGAGGAGAGCCTATAATACTTGCTAACTGCATAAAAGGTCAACTCTCCCTTTACTCATCCATCCTGTGTCCTCCTCCCATCTGTTATCCGGCAAACACCAGATATATACCAAACTCCAGGCTTCCCTGCAGTCACTTTCACCTTGGACCTTGTGGCTGGTTCAAGCAGCAGGATTTTTATTTATTAAATTATTTATTAAATTATTTTATATTGTTCCCTTATAAAGAATGGCTGGACCATTGTACAATCTTTTACCTCTTGTGTCAACCCCTTCATCCTCATAGAATGTAAGCTCTTGAGGGGAGGGCCCTCACTCCTATTGTTCAATATGACTGTTTGTACTCTGTGACCAGCCGATTGCAGTGATTAGTCAGTTTTCTTCTGTGAAAGTCATGAGTACAGGGAAGAGAGACCCCCCTCTTGTAAACCATAAGGTAGGTGGCATGATGCAATGGAGTGCCTGCACATGTTTTTGTGCAGGTGTGATGGCTGCTGTCTGTGACAACAGATCAACTACACTTGTCTTCTGGGGGTCCTGCCCCCCACCTCAATTGCTGCAATTGACAAGTCAGTTCAGACCAGCCAAGTGAATGCAGCGTCAGGTTAGTTTACCAAGGAAAAATTATAGGGCAATATGGCTGATGCGATACTCTCCATTGTGGTCCAAAGGGTCAACTCCCCTAGCCACGATCATTACAATTGGCTAGCCAATTGGCCAAGCCAGATGTTAAATGACATCAAAGAGGACAGATCTAGTGGTGATTGGTGTGTCTAGGACAGAACCTATCGCAACTAGATTATTCATGACTTTACGCCATCCCCAACATCAGTTTGTACTGACCAACCAATCTGGTCTAAGGATGAAAGTGGAACCTTCTGTACACTGCTGAGGGCAGCCATTCTACTCTTGAGCAGTGTACAGAGTCTGTTCCAAAAGGGGGGTTAGGAAGAACACTATTTACTATTATGAGACCTGCAAGAACACTATAGTGACAAACTTTTAGTTTCCACCAACGACGCATTCACAATTTATGTCCAACCTTTGTTGTAAATTCAGTTTGGTAAAAGGAATTATTGTAACAACAGTTAGGTCAAATTGCTCACCATACCCCTTGATTATTTCATTGCGGAATGTAGCTTTCAAACTAGGGTTACTTGTTGGTTTTATTTTTCTTGGGTTTTCTATTCCTCCTCCAAGCCTCTGGATTTGTTAGCACATCATTTGTAATTCTCCAAGTCCTGCCTGAAATACACATGGGGGCAGATTTACTTACCCGGTCCATTCGCGATCCATCGGCGCGTTCTCTGCGGTGGATTCGGATCCGGCCGGGATTCATTAAGGTAGTTCCTCCGACGTCCACCAGGTGGCGCTGCTGCGCTGAAGAGCATCGGAACGCACTCAAGTACACCTGCCTATTCCTAGTGAAGGTAAGTGCAAGCTCCGCGACACATTTTTTTTTTTTTTTAAATGCGCCGGTTTTTCCGAATCCGTCGGGTTTTCGTTCGGCCACGCCCCCCGATTTCTGTCGTGTGCATGCCAGCGCCGATGCACCACAATCCGATCCCGTGCGACAAAATCCCGTGGCAATTCAGGGGAAATCCTCGCAAATCGGAAATATTCGGGTAACACGTCGGGAAAACGCGAATCGGGCCCTTAGTAAATGAGCCCCATGGTGTTTAATCATTCCGAAGCCCTGTTGTATTTTCTGGCAAGTGTTAAGGATCACATGTTGGGTTTTCTCATGTCAGGAAACATGGCTACCTAGTCAGATCTACAACCCAAAAGAGAGCCGAAAAAAAGCCATCAAAAGATAAATAAAATTCATAATATATTTTATTAGAATAATAATACACAAAATGCGAAATACCACGTAATAGGGAAAGAAATAGGGGGAAACAAATAGCCCCTGATGGAAATTGGGGCAACCATGGAAAACATAAGCGCCCTGAAGAAACCCCAGAACCTAAAGGTAAGTAAATAGTAATACAGACTAAGAGGTCTGATAAATAGTACCGTATTTTGCGGCTTATAAGCCGCACCGGACTATAAGGCGCATTAGTCCGATGCGCCTTATATATGTAATAATTACATATATAAGGCGCATCGGACTATAAGGCGCGGGGTCCGGGGGCGTGGCGGAGACCCGACGGGACGCCGAGATGCGACGGGGAACGCGGGGAAGGTGAGCGGGGAAGGTGAGCGGGGAAGGTGCGGGGAAGGCGAGGGGGAGGTGGAGGAGGGCAGCGGACCATACTTACATAGGTCCCCGCTACCGGAGACAGCAGATCTCCAGCGGGAACTGCAGACCACGCGGCAGAAGTTGTTCGTGCCGCGTGGTCTGCAGTTCCCGCTGGAGATCTCCGGTAGCGGGGACCTATGTAAGTATGGTCCGCTGCCCTGTGCCTAGCGCCATATATAGGGCGCACCGGACTATAAGGCGCACTTTGGATTTCCACGGAAATCCAAGGCTTTTAAGTGCGCCTTATAGTCCGGAAAATAAACAGAAGAGTATATCCTCAAATCAGTCCTATGTGAAGTGGGGACCGGAGGTACCTTCCGGCTCCCACTGTACACATAATCAATTAGTGCTTACCTGTAAGCATGGTTACGTGGTATTTTGAATTTTTGCATTATTATTCTAATTAGATATATTATGATTTTATTTATCTTTTGATGGCTTTTTTTTAGGCTCTCTTTTGGGTTGTAGATCAGATATTGGTTGAGAGTTGTAGCGATATACTGTTGTATCCACCTTCTTTTTGGTCTTTGCTACCTAGTCAGATACCTGACATTTTACAGTGACACAAACTGGGCACCAAACTTTCCAGAAATAATTGCAATTTCCCTCTTGGGCATCCATTGCCCATCATATTTGGAAACCACCTGTATGTTCAAAATGCTCACTACACCACTTGTATTAAAGTACACCACCTATTACACCTTGCTAATTTCTCCAAGGGGTGTGTGTTGAATATGAGTGACTTTTGGGTTCTCTGTTTTATACCACTTGAGCTCTTCAAATGCATCCTGACACATGTAAAAGATTTCTGTCAAGTTTGGCTTCTAAAAGGCCAACATCCCTCTTTCCCTCTACAATGTGCTCATACAACATTTTATTTGCACATGTGGGGTACTTCTACACTCAGGAGAAATGGTTTCACCCATTTTTGGTGTATATTGTAATTGTGACTTTTTTGAGAAAATGTTCCCCTAATTGAATAAAACACCTGTTGGGGCAAATACACATATTACACCTTGCTAAATTCTCCAAGGGATGTATTTTAAAAATTGTTTCTCTTGTTGGGGTCACCCCCAGACGAAGGCTGCAAACTAGCCGAAACGCGCGTCGGGGCTGTTGTTTTTCCAGGCAACGATCAGTGCAACATGGGTAAGCTTCCTGTCTCACTTGTGATTACCACTTTCTATTTCATTGTTATCTGTTAATGCTTTCCATATGTGTTAACGGCCACTGATGCCCTATTCTACATCCACAGAGTGTAAGCACATTTATACCAGTCTGATCTGTTGTTTGGCATACAACATTGTCTTGTGTCCCCCCTGCGGTGGGACCATTTTTTAACCAGTATTTGTTATTCTTTCACAATAAAGTAAATCAGTCCGAATCAGTAGGATCGTTCGACGGCCCGCCCCCGATTTGTGATTAACATGAAAGCGACACAAAAATCCGATCGCGTGCGACAAAAAACCCCTTCAAATGCCTGTCCCAGCGGCGCAAAACGGAAATAGTCGGGATGTCCGACGAAAGTGTGGTCCACGAGGCCCTTCGTAAATAAGCCCCTATGTTCAAAACACTATATTGGGCAGGCTGGGCTAAAGGCTTGCTAGCACTGAAGGGCCCTAGTGCCAACTATGAATGCTTTTAAAACACATACAATATAAAAGCCAGCAAAAATGTACCCGTATATAATCGAGTATAAGCCGAGGCCCCTAATTTTACCACAAAAACCTGGTAAAACTTTTTTTTGCAGTGTAAATTTTTTTGTGGTGTGTTTTTAGTAATTGCTGATTGTGCCTATCTCCCTATAGATACGTATTGAATCCTAGTGGTCACCATAGATCCCGGCTTACGATATGTGGAACTAAGGGATGCACACATCGACCCTGCATTCTCATGTGGTGTAACTTGGAGCACTCTAGCACTTTTTTCTTGTTTGATGACCAAGACCTTGTATCCGTAAGGCCTGGTAATATTGTCACCGTGCGTATAATATAGAATTTTTTTAATTGGTTCATTTTTTGTTTGTGAGTTTTTTGACCTGCAAATTTTCTATGACAGGTGCACTCATTTTACCTAATACCAGTCTTTCACTCCAATTATTAAATTTTTATGCACTTTCAGCATTATTTGCACTTTATTGATTGTGACACTTTTTCACTGTTTTGTGGAGTGTATGTACGCTAGGTATATATGCAATATATGTATTTTCTTGCTATTGGCATTTTTTTATCCAATTGCACTTTCCCATATGTATGTAAATATTAGCTGTTCACTATGAGCACTTTGTTTCAATTGTGTACCACACAATAATAACTTTGTATGCAGGGTCTTGAAATATCAGTGATATCCATGTGGGGATGTCCTTCGGCTATATTGATCAGCCTTGGGAGACTGATGGAGTACTATGTATATCTGTTCTATATGTATTGATATGTATATGAATTTTCTACTTCTTTTTTATGCATTTGTCATACTGTGGTGGGGATATTAAATGAACATATTGTATATAATGTGGCTTTTTGATATTGTACATGTACAGCCTGATGTTCATGGTACAGGATTCTCTATATTTCTATAGGTATTTTAGGCACTGTGATCTTTCCGGTGTTTTGGTTTTAACATTGTAATACATTTGCATTATTTTTCATGCTAGTAATCACCTGGCTATGCTTGTCCGCGGTGTCCAGTTGACGCGCCCATGCGCGTGCGCTGCGCTTGTGCATGCGGAAGTGCACGCTCGGGGTGCGTCTCCATGACAGCGCCCCTCCGATCATGTGATTCGGGTGGGCGCGTCATGGTGACGCGTTTCCGGTGCGCGACCCCATGTGATGAGCGCGTCGCTTGATGGGCGTGTCTTCAAGCTGGATGGCCGGCGGTGAGTATAAAACAGGGGACACGACACACACTTCACCTCCTGACGAAGCATCAGCGAAACGCGCATCGGGGTGTAGTTTATTGGCCCCTTGGGATCCCCCATCGAACCTAACATCACGGTTTCGGGTAAGCACAAATTGTTTATATGTATAGTGGGAGCCAGAAGATACCTCTGGTCCCCACTCCACATAGGACTGATTGAGGATATTTATTTGTTTATATTCCCGTATGCATCACTCATTATTTATCAGACTTTTGAGTCTGTATTGTTACTCACTGATTTTTAGGTTCTGAAGTTTTCTGAGGGCGCTTGTGGTTTTCTATTAGGGGCCACTTGTTTCCCCCTACTTCTTTCCCTATTACGTGGCATACATATCTTGTATTGTGTGTATTATTACTCTAATAAAATATACTATGAATTTTATTTTTTGATGTTTTTTTACAGCTTTCTTTGTTTGAGTTGTTGATTGGACATTTGTTCGAGAGTTTTAGCGATATACTATAGAATTATTTTGGCTTCCCCTTTTTTGGTTTTGTTTATACTTAAGTATATATGGTAAATGTTCAATTGGTTGTAGCAAAGAGTTCCTTACACACCGAACTTTTGTGACCACCTTCCAATTCGTATGTGTAATTTTCGTTATATAGTATACAAATGATCAAAATACTGATGCTTTAACCGGTTAAGGACCGGGCCCTTTCCTGTTTTTTCATGTCCATTTTTCACTCCCCAGCTTCAAAAATCTATAACTTTTTTATTTTTACACGTAAAGAGCTGTGTGATGGCTTGTTTTCTGCGTAACAAATTACACTTCATAGTGATGGTATAAAATATTCCATGCCATCTACTCAGAAGCGGGAAAAAAATACCAAATGCAGTAAAAATGGTGAAAAACCGCCATTTTCTTGTGGGCTTCGATATTACGTCTTTCACTGTGCGCCCCAAATGACATATCTACTTTATTCTTTGGGTTGGTACCATTAAGGGGACACCAAATTTGCATAGGTTTTATATTTTTTTCATACATTTACAAAAATTAAAACCTCCTGTACAAAAATTATTTTTTTGATTTTGCCATCTTCTGGCGCTAATAACTTTTTCATACTTTGTTGTACGGAGCTGTGGGTGGTGTCATTTTTTGTGTCATTTGATAATATTTTCAATGATATCATTTTTAGGACTGTAGGACCTTTTGATCATTTTTTATCGATTTTTTTTAGATTTTTCAAAATGGCAAAAAAGTGTCATTTTCGACTTTGGGCGCTATTTTCCGTTATGGGGTTAAACGCATTGAAAAACTGTTAATATATTTTGATGGATGGGGCATTTCCGGACGTATCGATACCTAATGTGTTTATTATTTTTACTGTTTATTTATATTTATGTCAGTTCTAGGGAAAGGGGGGTGATTTGAATTTTTAGGTTTTTTTATTATAATTTTTTTTTAACTTTTCTTTATTTTTATTTTTACTATTTTTCAGACTCCCTAGGGTACTTCAACCCTAGGTTGTCTGATCGATCCTATCATATACTGCCATACTACAGTATGGCAGTATGTGGGGATTTTCCTTCTCATTCATTACAATGTGCTATCAGCACATTGTAATGAAGGGGTTAAAACGAAATAGCCTGCCATGGAGATGGATCGCCGCTCCCCGATGACGACAGCTTTGCCGGCAGCGATCGCTGTAATAACACCCACAATCGGTGCTAGCACCGATCACAGGTGTTACCGGTAAGTATTTGCTGCAATATGCAGCAAAGACCTACCGTATATGGAGAAGGTTCAGCCTGTGAGCCCTCTCCATGCAGTGGGACCCAACGCGCTCCGTGAATACACTGAGGGCGGTCGTGAACTGGCTAAGGGGGCCACTTGCAAGTTGTTCTCCTATTTGAATCTCCTCTGAGAATCTCCTCTGTGCTCCCCTCTACACTGTACAGGATATAAGGGGATGTCTGGGGAATAAAAAAAAAGTGCAGCGCAACGTGCTTACTTACATGATGGACATCACGCTGCTGTGGCCGGACTGATCAGGAGCTTGCACACATGATAAGTGCTAGCTTCCTCAACTGCACAAGGCCCTTCACACAGCAGCTGCTACACTGGGAAGAAGATCAGGTCATCGGCACTAGGCATAGTGCCAGTTCTGTACTAAGCATAGTGACGCGACCATAAGATCCGCCCCCCCTAAAATCGGTAGCGTCTGACGTTGCAGGCTATGGATCCCCCTGGAGATGAGCGGAGGAAGGTGGAAGCGGACGGAGAAGGGTGGCATCTATCATGCAGGCCTGAATTTACACCTCTTTTCTAAGTTTCTTTTCTAGGTTCTAGGTTGTCTCAAGGTAAGCGAAGGACAGCACCAGGAAAAACGTCAAGAGTAGCTGTTTTTTACTTTTTTTAAATGGTAGATTTCCTTTAAAAACAGTCTCACATTCTAAGTTTCTATCACGTTTCTATAGCACGTTTTAAAATGTACAAAATGGGCTGATTCCAATAGTGCCCACCAAGGCATGCGCCATGAAAAATTGTATGAAAGAAGCAAGAGAAAAACTGGTGTATATATAAATCGCCCAAACAAATGTCAAAATATAAATGTAAATCTTTATTTTGTACACATAAAAACAATTAAAGACTTCCGGTTCCGGCCCCGGCATGTAAGGAGACACGCAGCGGAGCTCCGCCACCCGACCGCACGAAAAGCGCAATAAGCGCGCACAACACTGCCGCACCGGACATATAGAGCAGTGTCCCCCGGCTACCGGAATCGGGAGACCTCACCTGGGGAAATCGCCAGGCGCTGAACGGAGCGGGAGCACAGAACTGCTACAGACTCCCCCGGACCACGTGCTGGCAACATGGCGCCGCCTGCTCCACGCAGCGGGAAGGGAGAAGCATCAGAGGATGAATCAGATGCTGGTTCACAGCAGGGGGTAAGGCAGCCCATTAATTACAAAAAGCTGGCTAAAGAGGTGGCAAAAAAGATTACCCCAGGCATACAGGAAGCAGTCTCCAATGCCATAGAGGAGACACTGCAGAGTATACAAGCTGAGGTGGACCAACATACGTCCCAACTATCTGAAGCAGAGCATAGGATATCTACTCTAGAAGATGACCTGACAGTAGCTCTGAATAAGTTAACGGCAGTCACAAACGAATCTGCACGTATCGCAGAGAAACTTGATGATCTAGAAAATAGGTCTCGTAGAAGTAACCTACGACTGGTAGGGCTTCCAGAGTCAGTTCCAGTATCCCAGCTCTCACACGTCTTCTCAGATATTCTGCCGCAACAGCTTGGCCTGACAGGACCATACAAAGTAGAGCGGGCACACAGAATAGGCCCCCAAAAAGCACCAAGGTCCCCCTCTACGCAACCATCAGGGAGGGAGGATCGACCGCGCCAGGTTATAGCAAAATATCTGGACTATGCAGAAAAAGAGGCCATTCTGCGGGCCTACAGAAAAAGACGAGAGCCATTGAAAATTGATAATGCATCAGTGCTACTTTTTGCGGACTACTCTGCAGAGTTAACAAAGAGAAGACGTGCTTTCAGCTCCCTGTGCACCGAACTTTTTCAGAGACACTGGAAATTCCAACTGCTATACCCAGCAACGCTTAAGGTCACTCACCCAGATGGCACTTCCTGCAGCTTTACGGATCCTTTGGTCGCAGAAAACACAATCCAAACACTACAAGCCTGGCGCGAACATCCACGGCAGCGACAAAGCTCACCATCGTCATACTCCTCCCCAAGACGACCACCAATGTCCCCGGAACAGAGGCCATCGGGATCACAACGTCCACCCAAGACCCCACGACGTGTCTGATCAACGGCAGAAGAGGTGGAGGACCGGGAAACAAAGACAAGAGACTATGGAACAGTCATCATTTGTCCGATGCAGGCGGGAAGACGCATCTTCAAACGAACTGGGTGGGGAGGTCTCCTTCCATGCCGGAAAATGTGGAGGTCACTGAGAGACTATACGTCAAGCCCAATACCATGGGCACGGGTGACTATACACCTTTTTTTTGTATGTTTTCGAGTTATTGTATTGTTGATGATTGTTTTAATGTTATTTGTTGTGTTTAGTGGGAGACATAGGCCATACAACAAAAGTGTAGGAAAGGACATAACTAGGAAGATCGATCCAAATGGACACCCATGTCTACTAAAATAATATCATGGAATGTTAAGGGACTGAGGTCCCCGCAGAAAAGATCCCTAGTGCTGCGGCATCTACATAAAATGAAGGTGGATGTAGCAGTGCTTCAGGAATCCCACCTGCTTAGTACTGAATCTTCTTTAATGAAAAGGTTCTGGGTCTCAACTGCAGTAGGGGGATCAACATCTAGAAGGAGAGGGGGGGTCCTCCTATTAGTGAACAAACGTTCATCTATTACGGTACACTCGCATGTTATGCTAGAAGACAATAGGGTTCTGCATGCCATTCTAGACACCCCTGCAGGTAGACTCAGCGTATACAACATATATGCACCCAATCATGACCAACACACATTTTATGCATCTCTGACAGGAATAGTAGCCCAAGATATATCTTCTCACATACTTTTGACTGGAGACTTTAATCAGGTCATGAACAATGCAGAAGACCGGAAAAGCCAAACACTGACACCGCAGACGATATCACAAACAGACTCAGATGTGAAAACCCTGACAGACGACATAGGACTGACGGACGTGTGGCGATATTACCATCCTGATGACAGGGAATACACCTTTTACTCAGAGGTACATCACAACTGGTCCAGATTGGACTACATGTTTATGAAAGGGGCACTACTGAGCCGCACAATAGACACGACTATAGAACAAATATTGATATCAGATCACGCTCCTATTTCATTGTCTTTAGCGCATACCCACAAACCGGGGACTGACTTTTGTTGGAGATTCCCAACCCACTTAGCGAAGGATGACTCATTTAACCAGCTCTTGAGAGGATGGTGGACAGAGTATGTAACATCGCAAGCAGGACGGCAAATAGAACCTGCCTTGTACTGGGAGGCAGCAAAGATGGAAATCAGGGGGAAAATCATGAACCATGTAGGCGCACTCAAGAGGCGCAATAAGGAACGTTTTGCTATCAGCAGCGCCTCACTTAGAGAGGCTTATACAAAATATCTTTTGCACCCTAACACAGAGAACCTAGGGCATTGGAAAACAGCGAGGGCACACCACGAGTCGCTAATAGAGCTGCAAGAAGCACAAAACCGCAGCCGATTTGAGGCGACTTTATTCAGATTTGGGAACAAATCTGGGAAAAATATTGGCCAACTTGGCAAAGGGACAAAGACCACGCACTAACATCACCAGACTTAGGGACGCAGAAGGAACAATTCATGAAAACCCCAGAGAAATACTGTCAATCTTTCACAACTTTTATACCAAACTATATGAAGACACTACTCCATTTGATAGCGCCAGGGCGGGGACATATTTGTCACAGATATCACTACCTACGGTATCTGACGCGGATATGTCTCTACTAAATAAAGAAATAACTCCAGAAGAGGTAAAGGGGGCCATTAAGGAATTGGGAAATGGGAAAGCACCGGGACCAGACGGATTCCCGGCGGAATTTTACAAAGAGATTAAGGACCAAGCTGCACCCATACTAGCAAGCTACTTCACCAAAATTATGGAGGGAGCCCCAATCCCCTCATCGGCAAATACGGCTTATATTAAAGTATTACCCAAAGAAGGTAGGGACCTACTATTACCCAGTTCGTATCGGCCCATATCGCTAATCAATCAGGACTTAAAACTAGCGGCCAAAATAATAGCTAACCGACTAGCAGAACTACTTCCCAAACTAATAAACCCTTCCCAAGTTGGATTTGTGAAAGGGAGAGCGGCCGTCACGAACATCCGGCGGGTACTGGCAGTGCTGGACAGCGTGCCACACCAGCCACCGTCGGCGGGGAAAAGAGCATTATTGGCTTTAGACGCAGAAAAAGCGTTTGATAGGATCCGCTGGCGGTGGCTGGACTTGACATTGGACAAGTACGGCTTTACAGGCCACTTCCGAACTTTTGTCTCAGGTTTATATACCAACCCTAGAGCTGAGATACTAATGGCAGGCTGTAAATCTAGAGTAATAAACCTGAGTAGAGGGACAAGACAGGGATGCCCCCTGTCACCCCTACTTTTTGACCTGGCGCTTGAGCCGCTAGCAAAGGCCCTTCGCTCACCGATCATTAACGGGGGAATCAAAGTGGGCAATACTTGTGTAAAATCCGCTTTATTCGCGGATGACATACTGATTTTCCTAACAGACCCGGTGCATACGGTGCCGCGGATACTGGCGCACATCGAAAACATTGGAGAAATAGCAGGGTTTAAGATAAATCTGGCTAAAAGTGACCTTCTACCGCTAGACCCACTTCTATTTACGGAACAACACGCCATAAAAGCGCTAGGAATAGGCCTTGCCACAAAGAGCATAAAATATTTAGGAATCCACATAGGAAAAACGTCCTCCTCCCTATATACCCTGAATTACCCACCACTCTTCCAGAAGATAAAAGCAGAGCTTTTGCGCTGGGAATCTCTTCCACTAAACATTTCAGGAAGGGTACAACTCATAAAAATGATTAGTTTTGCACGTCTACTTTATCCCCTACAAACCTTGCCTCTGCTGCTAAAAACAACAGATATAAGAGATCTGAACAAAGCGTTCACACGATTTGTATGGCAGGGCAAGAAGCAAAGGATATCATTAAAACGCCTGACCTACACTAAACCATCGGGAGGGTTGAACTTCCCAGATATACGACGCTATAATCATGCCTCTATACTACGACACCTAATTGACTGGGTGCATGGCACCAACAAAGTTTCAAACATACAACTGGAACAGGGACTCCTTCAGGGGTGTGGATTGGTAGCAGCCTTGCACCTACCTTACGCTAAACTTCCAAAAATGGCAAAACAGTCGACATTATTAAGGGATACCATAGCGACATGGAAGGTGTTGCGGAAGCAATTTGGGATGCCGTATCAGATGTCCAAACACCTAACGTTATGGGACAACCCGGAGTTCCCGGCGGGAGGGACTAGTAGACTATATGGACCGTGGAAAGCAAACGGAATAAATCGGATGCGACAGTTGATACATGACACAGAACCAAGACTTAAGACACTGACGGAACTGACAACGGAATATACCTTGCCAGACAGACAAGACTTTCCCTACATTCAGATGGTGACGTTTTGTAACTCAAAAACACAAAATTTGGCAGGTGAAATGACCACAAACAAATTTGACGAATTGTTGGGGGAAGTGGGATGGAGAAGATCCATATCGATACTATATTCTATACTAGGACGGAAAGGAGAACCAGTGGAACAACCGCTTACCTTCCCATACTGGGAAAAAAGGTTACGGGCCAACCATGTCTCCACACGTATCTTGCAGGGGTGGGCTGGGGTGCGTAGGCACATTCTAAGTGAGCGTTGGCGTGAGACCTATTACAAACTTATGCATGCCGCCATCTATGCATTCAACATCCCAGCAACGGAATTGCGACCGGACAGGATAACTAAATGCCCTAAGTGCGAGGAGCCACTAGTAGGTCTTTACCACACTATGTGGGCGTGCCCCCACTTGCAACCCTACTGGACCGAAATCCGAGACCAAATTGCTAGGGCCTACTCAGTGACACTCCCCATCACAGCTCTAGGATTACTATTCCACTCCACAATACCTGAAGGGGCAGAGGAGGAGGCAGGAGATCCCCTACCGCCAATCATACACATCACGCTGTTGGTAGCCAAGAGATGTCTACTAAATCATTGGTTGGAACACACATTACCCTCATGGGCAGAAGTGCTAGCACAGATAAAGACATACCTCGAAGTAGACAGGCTAGAGACAGAGAGACTGGGGAATAAACGTACAAAATCGTTCTTCCGCAAATGGAGGAAATTTATCACCACCTACCTCACAACAGAGGAGATCAGGCGTCTTATGGCAAAGCTGTGTCATACAACTTGGTACCACACCGAGAACTTGAAAGGGACTCTAGGCCGATTACAGATAGACACAACTAATTTCTAGTGTCAGTAAGGTTCCCTACGTGAAAACACCTATCCTGCCCTTAGAAAAACGAGGTTATGTCATGCCACACACTGGATCACCATGTCTCCCACGGTATAAATAGTTATACTACTTATGTGTTCCCTACTATGTCTGATTTTAACTGTTCAAGGGAAACGCTGTTGTGCAATGAACAAGACAGACGTATAGCCGTAAGGGCGCTAGTTGCGCCTTGTTTATGTTATAAAGTTGAGACCTAACTGTGAATAAGAACAATGGTCAAAAGCATAAGAATTCCATGTTTTGTATTAATACTGATACTATTGTAACTGTGACTATATGTATGCATGTATATTCTTTACGGTTGACCCAATAAAACTTTAAAAAAAAAAAAAAAAACAATTAAAAACATTAATGACATGTGTGCATTCAAAAGGTCTGATGAGATAAACCAGAAACCACAACCCCCACAAATAAGCCATACATAAAAAAAATTGCTAGAAGGTTGGAGGAGTGTTTAACCCCTTAAGGACGGAGGGTTTTTCGGCTAATTTCTCGCTCTCCAACTTCAAAAATCCATAACTTTTTCATTTTTACGTGTACAGACCTGTGTGAGGGCTTATTTTGTGCGTAACAAATTTTACTTTCCCGTAATGTTATTTATTTTAACATGCCGTGTACTGCGAAGCTGAAAAAAAATTCCAAATGTGGAAAAATTGAAAAAAACCGCACGTGCGTCACGTTCTTGTGGGCTCAGTTTTTACGACTTTCACTCTTCGCTCCAAATAACACGCCTACTTTATTCTTTGGTTCGGTGCGATCGCGGTGATACCAAATTTATATAGGTTTTATTGTGTTTTAATACATTTTCAAAAATTAAACGAATGTGTACAAAAAAGAAAAAAAATTTTTTGCCATCTTCTGACGCTAATAACTTTTTCATACTTTGGCGCACGGAAATGTGTGAGGGGTCATTTTTTGCGAAATGAGGCGACGTTTTCATTGCTACCATTTTGAGGTCTGTGCGACATTTTGATCATTTTTTATTTCATTTTTTATGTTATGTAAAAAGGTGTAAAAGTCGCATTTCGGACATTTGGGCGCCATTTCCCGCCTCGGAGGTCACCGCCGGCCGTAACCGTTTTTATATTTTGATAGATCAGGCATTTTGGGACGCGGCGATACCTAATATGTCTGTGATTTTTACTGTTTGTTATGTTTTATATCCGTTCTAGGGAAAGGGGGGTGATTTGAACTTTTAATATTTTATTAATTTTTTTTATTTTTTAAACTTTTTTTTTTCTTTTTTTTTTCACTATCTTTTAGACCATCTAGGGTACATTAACCCTAGATGGTCAGATCGCTCCTACCATATACTGCAATACTACAGTATTGCAATATATGGCGTTTCTGCAGGTCTTACATTACAATGAGCCACTGGCTCATTGTAACGAACCTGCATAAACCATGTAGCCTCGTGTCAAGAGAAGACCCGAGGCTACCATGGTAACCGATCGCCGCCCCCCGATGACGTTCGGGGGCGTGGCGATCGAAAAAAAGATGGCGGCGCCCGCGCGCCGCCGTCTTTTAAACGCCGCCCGCGACTTTGCGGGCGGCGTTTAGAGGGTTAATAGCCGCGATCGGTGCAAGCACCGACCGCGGTTATTAGCGGTGGGGGTTTTGTGCAAAATGCAAAAACCCCCACCTCTGTATGAAGAGGACTCAGCCCGTGAGCCCTCTTCATACATCCCTTATACCTCTGCGCCGTAGAGCTACGGCGCAGAGCGTTAAGGGGTTAAACTAGAGACCTGAGGGGAGGGCAACTACACTTGTGCAGGGCAAATAGACAGTGTACATAGAGAGCTGGGAAGAGTCATAGTCCATGGGTGAGGAAGGGGGGCTGGAATGAGATTGGGGAATAAGGACAAAAGGAATACGGACAGGGAAAACCATATAAAGTGTATGTACACAAATGCCAGAAGCCTCACAAACAAAATGGAGGAACTGGAACTCTTGATGTTGGAGCGGAAATATGATATAGTGGGTATCAGCGAGACATGGCTGGCAGTAGCTATGACTGGGCTGTTACTATAGATGGTTATAGTCTTTTTAGAAAGGATCGTATAAATAAAAAAGGGGGAGGGGTTTGTTTATATGTGAATTCTCGCCTCAAGCCCGTCCTGCGAGATGACATCAGTAACGCAAATGTGGAGTCCCTATGGGTTGAGATAAGAGGAGGGAAAAAGAATAAAATATTACTAGGGGTTTGTTATAAGGCTCCAAATATAATGGAGGCAGCAGAGGAAATGCTGATAAGTGAAATGGATGCGGCTTCAAAGCATGGTGAAGTACTTATCATGGGGGACTTCAATTACCCAGATATTGACTGGGGGGCAGAAACATGCAGGTCCTTCAAAGGCAGCAGGTTCTTGTCAACAACAAAAGACAATTACCTGTCGCAGCTAGTCCTGGAGCCAACAAGAGGGGGGGCACTGCTGGACCTTATCCTTACCAACAGACCTGATAGGGTATCAAAACTACAGGTTGGGGGGAACCTGGGGAATAGTGATCATAATATTATTGATTTTGTATTATGCTTTACTAAGAGCGTTAGTGAAGGGGCAACCAACACTCTAAACTTCAGGAGGGCAAATTTTCAGCAACTAAGGGAAGACCTTAAAGGCATAGACTGGGATAATGTTCTCAAAGACAAAAGTACCCCCCAAAAATGGGACTTTTTCTTATATATTCTGAAAAAGTCCTGTGAGAAACACATACGTTATGGGAAAAAGCATAAAAGGAACAAGAAAAACCCTATGTGGCTAACTAGTCTTGTAAGGAAAGCAATAAGCGAGAAAGATAAAGCGTTTAAGGTGCTAAAACGTGAAAGTAGCGATGAGGCATTACAGGATTATAGAGAGAAAAATAAATCCTGTAAAAAGCAGATAAAGGCCGCAAAAATAGAGACTGAGAGAAATATTGCCAGGGAGAGCAAAAATAATCCCAAATTATTTTTCAAGTATATAAATGATAGGAAACTAAAAACAGAGAGTGTGGGTCCCCTTAGAAATAACATGGGGGTCATGGTGGAAGGAGATGAGGAAAGGGCCAATCTACTGAATGTCGCCTTCTTTACCCAGGAAAATCCCCTGGTGGAAGACACAATGAGGAATAATGTTAATTCTTTTTATAATGTCAACAGTTTAACCCAGGAAGAGGTACGGCGCCGCCTCGCAAGCACTAAGATAGATAAATCACCTGGGCCAGATGGCATACACCCCCGGGTTCTGCATGAATTATGTACGGTGATAGACATATTTTTAATATTTGAAGATTCACTGAGGACTGGTTATGTTCCACAGGAATGGCGCATAGCAAATGTGGTACCAATATACAAAAAAGGATCAAATAGCGATCCTGGAAACTACAGACCCGTGAGTCTAACTGCTGTGGTGGGGAAAATATTTGAGGGGTTTATTAGAGATGCTATCCTGGAGTATCTCACTGTGCACAATCTTATAACCCAGCGTCAGCATGGGTTTATGAGAGATCGGTCCTGTCAGACTAATCTAATTGGTTTCTACGAGGAGGTAAGTTCAAGACTGGATCTGGGGGACGCTGTGGATGTTGTATATCTGGACTTTTCAAAGGCATTTGACACCGTGCCACATAAAAGGTTGGTATATAAAATGAGACTGCTGAGAATAGGAGAAAATCTGTGTATTTGGGTAAGTAATTGGCTTTGTGATAGAAAACAGAGGGTGGTCATTAATGGCACATTCTCAGATTGGGTTGATGTTACCAGTGGAGTGCCACAGGGGTCAGTATTGGGGCCACTTCTTTTTAATATTTTTATTAATGACCTTGTAGTGGGTTTACACAGTCAAGTTTCAATATTTGCAGATGATACTAAGCTGTGTAAAGTAATAAATACTGAGGTCGATAGTTTAGCATTACAGAGGGATTTGTGGGAGCTTGAGGGATGGGCAGAGAAATGGTTGATGAGGTTTAATGTAGATAAATGTAAAGTTATGCACTTGGGCCATGGAAACAAAAAGTATAATTACTTAGTAAAACTGAAGCTGAAAAGGACTTGGGGGTATTGGTGGATGGTAAACTTAATTTTAGTGACCAGAGCCAGGCGGCTGCTGCTAAAGCAAATAAAATAATGGGATGTATCAAGAGAGGAATAGATTCTCATGATAAAGACATAGTTTTCCCTTATACAAATCCCTGGTCAGACCACACATGGAATATTGTGTACAGTTTTGGGCACCAGTGTATAAAAAGGATATAGTAGAGCTGGAACGGGTGCAGAGGAGAGCAACCAGGATTATTAGGGGAATGGGGGAACTAGAATACACTGACAGATTAAAAAATTTGGGATTATTCAGTTTAGAAAAAAGACGACTGAGGGGAGACCTCATTACAATGTACAAATACCTGAACGGACAGTACAAGGATCTCTCCAAAGATATTTTTATACCTCGGCCTGTGACCAGGATAAGGGGGCATCCTCTACGCCTAGAGGAGAGGCGATTTTACCATCAACATAGACAAAGGTTCTTTACTGTAAGAGCAGTGAGACTATGGAACTCTCTGCCGCAGGAGGTTGTTATGGCGGACTCTATGTACATGTTCAAGAGAGGCCTGGATGCCTTTCTGGAGAGAAAAAATATCATGGGTTATGGGGATAAAACATTTATTTAATTCTTAAAGGTTGGACTTGATGGACTTGCGTCTCCTTCCAGCCTTATATACTATGATACTATGATACTATAACCAACATGGTAATAATGATCAAAGGATATATTAAAAAACTAAACTTTCTTTCGGGGCCTTGCCGGCAAAACCCTGGGTCGGGCGGATAGGAAAGCTAGCGTCCCATTATGTGAACTTGTGATATGCGCATTTTTAATTGACTCTTGTGAATATGATGAACTGAAATAAATTTTTAACTTTGTTGGAACGTACCACACCATCTGCCTGAATATTTTCTTCCAGCTACAAATATAATTAAAGGAGGATGATGAGAGTGCGATGGTGCTAGTCTGAATGGTGACATACTTTCAGCAGGAGAAACAGAGGATTGGTGCTGTTTTAAGATGGAACAACGAGGAAGAAGAAGAATATTGGGAGCTCCGGTCATAGTGAAATTATTTTCTCTATTTCTGTGGACTTTTTCAAAAACTGTGTGGACCGGTCTTATACCGTGAGTTGCTCCTTAAGAGGCAAACTGTGCACCACGAACAACTGTGTTTCTGTTTGTACACATTCATTTAATTTTTGAAAATGTATTAAAACGCAATAAAACCTGTATAAATTTGGTATCAGTGTGATCGTATTGAACCAAAAAATAAAGCAGAGGTGTTTTTTGGAGTACAGAGTGAAAGTCGTAAAAACTGACCCCACAAGAGCGTGATGTACATACATGCATACGTTTTTTTTTCTTTCAATTTTTCCACATTTGGATTTTTTTCCTGCTTCCCAGTTAATAATAACATAAAGGGAAAGTAAAATTTGTTACGCACAAAATAAGCCCTCACACAGCTCTGTACACGTAAAACTGAAAAAGTTATGGATTTTTGAAGGTGGAAAGCGAGAAATGAGCGAAAAAGCCCTGCGTCCTCTGTTGCTCTTGGGCAGCCGTAGTATTGACCCCGAAGGCTGCGCAAGAGAAAAGGTCTTGCGCATGCCTGAGATTTCGAGAGAGCCGCGATATGAATGGCAAGTAGCCTGGGGGACATAATTTACTGAGCCGAGTGCCTCCAGCACTATTTGACTAAAGATTATAAAGTCATTTTTACTGCGATGCAGGAGCAGAGAGACTAGCGGAACGAAGCAAGAACATCCCCTACAGGTAACATTAGTTAGAGGATAGTATAAAACCAAAAAAATGGTGATAGATGTCCTTTAAAATCTTTTGCACAGAGAAAAATTCTTCATTTTACTATATTCTAAGACCAATAACTTTTTTATATTTCGGTGCACAGAGCTGTTTAAAGTGTCCTTTTTGCAGTTTGAGATGACGTTTACATTATTACCATTTTTGGGACTAAACAACCTTTTCTGTTCAATAAACTTTATTGAAATTGGCAGATGACAAGGTTCAAAGCAATATCAGTGAATCAAGTACAAACTACAACAGTATTCATATGTTAGGTCACATAACACAGGTGTCATACATCCAGTGGTACAGCTAAATGAATATGAATAGCCTTTTCATGAAAAGAACAATATTAGTGGTGTAATAAAAGCCATCTCTACGTATAAGATGTGTATGAAAAATGTTGTATAAGACCATATCTCTAAGTAACGAAAACTAACAACATTAACCACATTAAACACATAAGACCAATGGATACAAGGGAAAGCACATTGGGGATGATGGGGAGTGAGAAAGGAGAGGACAAGGGGAAGGAGCACACAAGGGGAGGAGGGAAGGTAAGGGGTACGAGGATTCATCAACCCGATTCTAGATTATCTACTACAGGCAGTCCCCGGGTTACATACAAGATAGGGTTTGTAGGTTTGTTCTTAAGTTGAGTTTGTATGTAAGTCGGAACTGTATATTTTATCATTGTAATCCCAGCCAGAACTTTTTTGGTCTCTGTGACAATTGGATTTAAAAAATGTTGGGTTGTCATAAGAACCAGGATTAACAATAAAGCTTCATTACAGACACCTGTGATAACTGTTACAGCTGTTTATTGTAGCCTAGGACTAAAGTACAATAAATTACCAATATCCAGAGGTCCGTTTGTAACTATGGGTCGTATGTATGTCGAGTGTTCTTAAGTAGGGGACCGCCTGTACTTAGTTTATGCCCCCGCTATCCAAGAAGCAATTTCTGTTGAACTGCGGAAGTCTATCCAAGGGGACCAAATCTTAGTGTATCTATCTGTGAGTCCGCCAGCCCCTCCATAGCTCTCATCTCCTCCATTCTCATGATGTTGTTCAGGGCTTCTGCCCACTGAACTCCTGACGGGCAAACACTTGACTTCCAGAGCCTGGGAATTATCTGGCGAGTAGCAGCAATGCAATTTCTCAGAAAGCCTTTCTTCACCGCTGAGATACAGCCAGGAATCATAGACAACAGCCCAAGCTCTGGAAGTGGAGTAATAGTGTCCGACCATAATTTATTGTAGAGTGCAAAAACCCCTTTCCACAGATCCCCGACCCTAGGGCAAGACCACCAAATATGCAACATGGAGCCTTGCTCTCGGTTGCACCTCCAGCAGGTATCAGACACCGAAGGGAACTAAAATTTGTCTCCTGAATTTGTGATGATACAGAGAGTTTGTGGGTCAAGACAGCCGTCTGGTCCCAATCCTCCTCGGAGAATATATTGTCCAATGCTCTTTCCCATGCCTCTCTATATGGAACTGGCACTTTCTTAGCCCTCTCTCTCAGCACCCACCTGTAGACCATAGAGATCAAGTGTCTAGGAGCAACCTTGTACGTAAAAGTCTGTTCTATAAATGTCGTTTCCCGTGTAAGGGATTGTGTGGGGCCTAATGACTGGATAAAACTACTCAACTGTTTGCCCATTTACCATCTGCTACCCCTCATGTCTGTGGGAAATCACCCTTCCAGGACTGAGCAACGTTTTAATCACTTTTAATTAAAATTTTTATGTCTTTCAAAAAAGTGGTGTTTCAAACATTTTGGCGCTATTTTCCATTAGAGGGTTCACCAACGGGAACCAGCTTTTAATATTGATAGATCGGGACTATTAACATGTATGGCACTTAAACTTTAGGTTGCCTGGTTGATTCTACCATATTCTGCTATACTACAGTATAGTAGAATATGGGGGTTTTGCACATAAGCTGGCACATTGTAACAGATCTTCAGAAATGACAACTCCTGCGGTCTAAAGACCCCCATTGCTCCCTGATGAAATCATGCACCCCGGCTGTTACATGCCACCACCAGCTTTGGCGGTGGCATGTAAAGGGTTAACACCTGCAATCGGTGCCATCACTGATCGTGGGTGTTTGCTGCATTATGCATCATGCACCGGCTGCTGCACCATGATGTTTGGGAATGTTATGGCGCAGCAAGGGGTTAAAGGACATCTACCATCAGAATTATTGATGGTAGATGCTTATTATTCTCCTCCTCGTCCTGAGGTGCTGTGCAAGGACGCCTTGACTGCTGACTGAACTGCAGTGCTCACACAGTAACATGATGCGGCCTCAGCAGATTTGGGGCGTGGCCAGGGTGAGGTAAGGGGCGTGGCTAGTTTGTGGCATACAGGCACGCTTAGCGTTCCGCCTTTTTGTCCCTCTTTCTCGTCTGGAAAAGTTGGGAGGTATGGTTGTGGTTTCTTGTTTATCTCACCATGGGGCACATTTACTTACCTGTACGAGGAGTTCACCCAAAATGCATTGTTCCGACGATAATGCACTCTAGTGCGATTCACTAAGATGGTGCACCCCATATCCTGCATCTGTTGCTTCCCTTCACCTTCTTCTTCCCGGTGTATGTAAGTGCATGTCTTGGGACATAATTTTAAAGTTAAATCCTGCAATCCGTCAGATCGTCGTTTTCTGTCGCATGAAAACTGGCGCCAAAATCTGATCGCATGCGACACAATCCCCTTCTAAATATCTGTCCCAGCCGTGCAATCGATGAAAACTTCGGGAAGTCCGATGGAAATGCAATCCGCGACCCTTAGTAATTGCATACCTCCCAACAGTCTCGATTTCGGCGGGACTTTCACGAGTTTTTAGCTTTGTCCCGCCACCCGGGGAGGTTAAGAGAATGCCGCGCTTTGCTCTGCATTGTCCCGGTGGTCCAGGAGACTGAGTCCCGGCTCCTGGTCCAGGGACACACTGACTGCAGAGACACAGGGGCAGCGTGGCTGCTGTGAAGCCTGAGCTCCCAGCTCTGCACGGCACAGCACAGCACAGCAGAGCAGAGCACTGTACGGCACAGCCCCTTCTCCTCCCCCGGGCCGCCCCTCCCCCTGTGTGAGCTGCCACGGGATGTGTGAGGAGAAATCATCAGGGGGGGGAAGGGGTCACCTGGAGAGCGGCTGCTGTGTGACCCAGCCATGGACCCAGAGACTCCTCTGCACCTTCTCCTGAAGCTGTGGAGGTGCAGGGGGGCAGCACAAAGAGAAGAGCACCTTGTGTGATGTTCTCCCCCCTTCAGCAGTTACAGACGTCGATTAGGAGCATCTGCACAGCAGGGATGAGGTAGGACAGCCTGACCCCCACAGTATAGACAGCTACAGGTCAGTGTGTGACAGGACACATCTATCAGGACTTGTATGGCAGCTTTGTGATGTACAAGCCCTGAAATAATTGCAATGTCTTGGGAACCGATTATTTTGCCCTTCTCCACACCAAGAGGGATATATCCATTAGTGAGCTATTAACCCCTAGGCGCACCAGGACGTTATAGTACGTCCCTGCAGCTAGACGCTTAGTGCACTGGGACGTAGTATAACGTCCCGCTTCTGGCACCGGCTCACGATGGAGCCGGCACCAGAAGCTGCGGCTGTAAGCTGTCTATCACAGCTGACACCGCGCTGTAACACCTGCGAATGGAGCAGACGGCCATCGCAGGTGTTAACTCCTCACACGCCGCGGTCAAGAATGCCCCGTGGTCTGTGCACTAAAAGTGGGGCCCAAAAATAAAACTATTTTAAGACACAGTCAGCAAGAGGCTCCCTTTAGTATGGTAAAACAAACTGTAATTTTGGAGCTTGATGGGCAGATGGCTCAGGGGTTAGCAATACAGCCTTGCAGCGCTGGTCAACATCTGCAAAGAATGTGTATGTTCTCTCTGTTTCTGCGTGGGTTTCCTCCGGTTTCCTCCCACACTCCAAAAAATTACTTTCCTCCAAATGATGTGAGGAGATCATACATACCCCACATGTGTATATTCACCAAAATATGCAGCAAAGGGAACTGCAGAAAGAGCTTTACACAGAAGTATCATTGTATGCTCCTTACACAATGGTCACCAAAATAAATAACTATATATCCATAAACCAAGCTAATGAGATAATAAATGTCACTTTTAGATGTGCGCCATTGTATTAGCTGCACAATAACAGTTCCCCCTGCGCTTTATAAGAATGAGAATGGGAACGTCATAACATAGGTGTAAGTAATGGAGGATGGTTTGAAATAAAAACTGTATTCCAGAACATGTGTGTGTTTTTGGTGTTGCATATAACTTTATGGACATGTTCTGGGCCGTGTTAATATATAATAGCGACATTAGGGGAAGAGGAGCGAATGTTCATCGTATCAGTCAATTTTCCCAACAAAAAAAACGATGGAAAAATGAAAGGCAATAAGAGAGAAAGTGTGTTCTTAGATAGTTCTGCATAGAGAAGGGTTAAAAACATGAATATTAGTTGATATTATTCCTTCTCAAAATGTAGTAACATATAAAGTGAATATTTCCATTATCTGTGAGTAGAGATGGGCGAATCGATTCTAATGATTCTAACTTCAGTTAGAATTTCAGGAAAAATTCAATTCGCCACGAAGCCGAGGTTTATGCTGATTCACGGGAACGAAGTTGGTTTTTTTCCCCTCATGTTTCTGCTAAATGGGCGTGAGAAAAACGTGTTACATGGGGCAGAGAACTCTGGGAAGGAGAAAGGAACACCCCCGATGACATCTGCAGACCTGTAAGCCAATCAGCAACCGGCAGGCTTATGTGATGTCACACAGCCCTATAAAATCCAGCTATTTTCTATCTCAGCACTTCACACTTCATGTTGTAGCGTCCAGCTGCTGCTATTGTGCAGTGCGATTCTTGCTGCAATCCCTCGCTGTTCTCTAAAGGGGATCTGTATACCCCAAATAGCAGTTCTATTTAGTGACAAAATCGAATAGGAAGAAATCTGTTTGACTTTCATGCATCTGCAGTAGCGATTGGTGGACTAATCCCTGGTTGTTCTTTAAGGGGGATCTGTATACCCCAAATAGCAGTTCTATTTAGTGACAAAATCAAATAGGAAGAAATCTGTTTGACATTCATGTATCTGCAGTAGTGAGTCAGTTGTGGGGTATCTGTATAACGCACATTGCAATACCTTTGGGGGCTCTAGTTTACAGGCAGATTTACGTGTGAAATCCATATAGTTTATACAGTGATTTTCGCTGAAATTACACTGTCAGTTGTGGGGTATCTGCATAACGCACATTACAATACCTTTTGGGGGCTCTAGTTTACAGCCAGATTTACGTGTGAAATCCACATAGTTTATACAGTGATTTTCGCTGAAATTACACTGTCAGTTGTGGGGTATCTGCATAACGCACATTACAATACCTTTTGGGGGCTCTAGTTTACAGCCAGATTTACGTGTGAAATCCACATAGTTTATACAGTGATTTTCGCTGAAATTACACTGTCAGTTGTGGGGTATCTGCATAACGCACATTACAATACCTTTTGGGGGCTCTAGTTTACAGCTAGATTTACGTGTCAAATCCACGTAGTTTATAACCCACTATGTCAGACAGAAAAGTGGCAGGTGGAGCAGGCAGAGGTGGCAGCACAGTAAGGGGATGTCGCAGCAGGGGTGACTCTGTGAGGCCAGAACTGCCGTTGTCATCTAGTGGCAGTGTGTTGATCAACAACTCAAAGGTTGTTGAATGGTTGACTAGGTCATCCAATTCCTCAAATATAACATCTGACAACCCCAGCCAAGAGTCCGTAGGTTCCTCTGATACAACAATTAGTTGGCTTGGCCCAGGAGCAGGTCAGCGGCCCTCATCTGTCCTCAACCAGGCTCTGTCCTGTTCCTTTCCCGCAGCCATAGAGCTACTGGGTGGTCTGGGCTCAGCGCCACTATTCAGCGAGGACGAAGTGTTTGAGGACAGTCAGCAGCTGCTTTGCAGTAAAGAGGTGGGGCAGACTTCTGCTGCTTCCTGCAGTAGGCAGGCTGTGCATGCTGACATCGATGAGGAGAGTAGCAGTGACAGGGAAACGCAAATTGACGATGATGAAGCCGATCGCATTTGGGAGCCGGGTGTAGCAGGGGATTCATCATTGTCGGGTGAAGAGAGTGTCAGGTAGTGGAGCAGGCAGCAAGTCGCTACAGTGGCTGAGAGTCAGCAGGGTGGCAGCAGTGCGAGGATGGAAGCCAAACATCCGTGGGGTACAAATCTCGATTCGCAGGCCCAAATGAGCAGTGGCACAGGGGCTCAGCGAGACAGCGGCGGTAGTAGTCGCTCAGTGCAGAGTGTTGGCGGTAAAATTACCACTTCAGCGGTGTGGCAGTTTTTGTAAAGACACCAGAGGAGCCGAGCATGGGTAAATATCGTATCTACAGGCAGAAAGTGAAGCGTGGCCAGGGAGCTAACCTTGGCACCACGGCCCTGCGCCAACACATGCAGCGTCACCATCCAATGGGCTGGGAGAAACGGGTGCCAGATGCGGTCTATCCTGCAGGCGCAGCAAAAGCAGCAGCACCTAGAGGCACACATGCTGTTTCAGCAAGTCAAGGCTCCAGCACCTCTGCCGAAGGGAGCTGTTTGTCTTTGACATCTCCCGATCCAGATGCTCCTGCTCCTCGCTACGCATGGCGCCAGCAGTCGTTGAGCGAGGCAATTACAAAGAGAACTCTATGCATCCAGCCATCCTAAGGTGCAGAAGCTGACTGTGCTCTTGTCGAAGTTGTTGGTACTGCAGTCTCTCCCTTTCCGAGTCGTGGACCCTTCAGAGTACTAATGGCTTGTGCCGAACCGAGGGTGGCAGCAGTGCGAGGACGGTGGAGAGTTCCAAGACGCTATTTTTTTTCCAAAAAGGCTGTATCAACCCTTCACCAATATGTACAACAGAAGGTGGGCCAGTCCTTGAGCTTATCAGTTTCTTCCAAGGTGCAGGGCAGCGCAGACGTGTGGAGCTGTAATTATGGTCAGGGCCAGTATATGTCCTTTACGGCCCACTGGGTGAATGTGCTTCCCGCCCAGCCACACCAACAACTTAAACAAGAGACGGCGCTTTCTCCTCCACGTTGTCAAACTGCTGCTCCTGCACTAGTGTCCGCCTCCTCCTACTCCTTCTCCACCACCACCTCAGCCTCCACAAGCGCTGCTCCATCATACCACATGTGCAGGGCACAGCGGTGTCACGCAGTTCTACACCTGGTTTGCCTGGGCGAACAAAGTCACACAGGAGAGGAACTGCTTTGCGTCACGCATGAAGAAATCAATGTGTGGCTTTCTCCGCGACAACTAAAAATCGGAACCATGGTGACAGACAATGGGAGGAACATGGTGTCCGCGCTGCACCGTGGAGGAATGGTCCATGCGCCCTGCATGGCGCACGTGTTCAATCTGGTAGTCAACAAGTTCCTGAAGTCTTACACCCATCTGCAAGACATTCTAAAAATGGCCAGGACACTGTGCACGCACTTCAGCCATTCTTACAAAGCCAAGCACACCCTCCTCGAGTTGCAGCACCAGAACGGCCTACCCCAACATAGTCTAATATGCAATGTTTCCACCCGTTGGAATTCCAGCCAGCGGACCATAGTACTCCCCTGTGTCATCCACTGGCAGCTCATGCGTGACACCTGCCGTTTGCTCAGGCCTTTTGAAGAGGCCACGTTATTTGTCAGTCGCCAGGACTGTGGGATGAATAACATCATTCCACTGCTTCATGTCCTGGAACTCATGCTGCAAAATCTGTCTGGTCAGGGCAATGGAGAAGTGGAGACTACATCTCATGGCCACATGAGTCCGCTGGGGGCTGAACTGGAGGAGGAGGAGGAGGACATTGGAGCATAAGCAGAGTCTGGTACAACTTGTGGTTTTTCTACTCAGGTGACAGGAGAGGAGGAGCAGGAGCATCCAGAGGAGGTAGAAGATGAGGCAGATGACCCAGAAGCACCGTGGCAGTATACTGTGAATATGGATACCGGGAGTCCCTCAGAGTCACTTGCGCAGATGGCCTGCAGCATGCTTCTTTGCCTAACTAGTAACAGCCGAATAGTCAACATCCGGCATAGGGATGACTTTTGGCTCTCCACCCTCTTGGACCCTCGCTACCGGTCCAAAATGGGTGACTTTTTTCCTGCTGCTGAGAGGAAGGAACAACTGGCATACTATAGAGAAATACTGAGCACACAGTTGGCCGCTGCGCCATTGTCCATCCTCTGTCAGGTCTGATCGGGGGATTCCTGGCAGTCATTGCTCACGTACTACTACCACGGCTGCTGTGGGGAGCTGGGGAGGTAGGAGCAGTAGCAGTTCCATCAACAGTCGCTTAAGTCTGGAATCCCTAATGAGCAATTTCTTTCACCCGCCTAGTGAGGAGGGTAGCCGCCACCGGCAGCAGGACATGAAGCAGACGCTGCACCAGCAGGTGGTGGCCTACTTGGACAGCACTTTACCACCTGAGGTAGAGGATCCCATGGACTACTGGGCAGCCAAACTTGATGTGTGGCCGCAACTTGCGGAGTTTGCAGTAGAGAACCTGTCCTGCCCGGCCAGTAGTGTGGCATCAGAGCGGGTGTTCAGTGCGGCGGGGGCCATCGTTACCCCCAGGAGAACCCGCTTGTCCACCCGTAATGTGAAGAGACTGACCTTTGTCAAGATGAATCAGGCTTGGATCGGCCAGGATTTCAACTCACCAATGCCTAATGCATCAGATTATGACGCCTCCTCCAAACGTTGAGAAATGAGTCAGGGTTCTAACTACCTGCCTCAGCTACTATTCTGATGCTGCCACCCGCCTGATGCCACACATCTGCTGCTAGATGCACCATCTGCCTCCTACCATCTTTACCAGGGACTGGAATTGTCCGCCACCTTCACACTATATCATGGTGCCACTCTGCAGGCTCCTGCTGCTGCTTCTGATGCCGCCTTCACACTATATCATTGTGCCACTCTGCGGGCTGCTGCTTCTGATGCCGCCTTCACACTATATCATTGTGCCACTCTGCGGGCTCCTGCTGCTGCTTCTGATGCCACCTTCACACTATATCATTGTGCCACTCTGCGGGCTCCTGCTGCTGCTGATGCCGCCTTCACACTATATCATTGTGCCAGTCTGCGGGCTCCTACTGCTGCTTCTGATACTGCCTTCACACTATATCATTGTGCCACACTGCGGGCTCCTGCTGCTGCTTCTGATGCCGCCTTCACACTATAGTGTGAAGGCGGCATCAGAAGCAGCAGCAGGAGCCCGCAGTGTGGCACAATGATATAGTGTGAAGGCAGTATCAGAAGCAGCAGTAGGAGCCCGCAGATATATCATTGTGCCACTCTGCGGGCTCCTGCTGCTTCTGATGCCACCTTCACACTAAATCAGTTTGCCACTCTGCGGGCTCCTGCTGCTGCTTCTGATGCCGCCTTCACACTACATCATTGTGCTAGTCTGCGGACTCCTGCGGCTGCTGCTTCTGATGCCGCCTTCACACTATATCATTGTGCCACTCTGCGGGCTCCTGCTGCTTCTGATGCCACCTTCACACTATATAATTGTGCCACTCTGCGGGCTCCTGCTGCTGCTTCTGATGCCGCCTTCACACTATATCATTGTGCCACTCTGTAGGCTCCTGCTGCTGCTACTGATGCCACCAATGCACTATATCATTGTGCCACTCTGCAGGCTCCTGCTGCTTCTGATGCTACCTTCACACTATATCATTGTGCCACTCTGCGGGCTCCTGCTGCTATTTATGCCATCTTAACGCTATATCATTGTGCCACTCTGCGGGCTCCTGCTGCTATTTATGCCATCTTAACGCTATATCATTGTGCCACTCTGCGGGCTCCTGTTGCTGCTGCTTTTGATGCCACCAACACACTATATCATTGTGCCACTCTGCCGCTCTTGCTGCTTCTGATGCCACCTTCACACTATATCATTGTGCCACTCTGCGGGCTCCTGCTGCTACAGATGCCACCTTCACACTATATCATTGTGTCACTCTGCGGGCTCCTTCTGCTGCTGCTACTGATGCCAACAATGCACTATATCATTGTGCCACTCTGCAGGCTCCTGCTGCTTCTGATGCCACCTTCACACTATATCATTGTGCAACTCTGCGGGCTCCTGCTGCTACTGATGCCACCTTCACAATAAATAATTGTGCCACTCTGCGGGCTCCTGCTGCTATTTATGCCATCTTAACGCTATATCATTGTGCCACTCTGCGGGCTCCTGCTGCTGCTGCTTTTGATGCCACCAACACACTATATCATTGTGCTACTCTGCCGCTCTTGCTGCTTCTGATGCCACCTTCACACTATATCATTGTGCCACTCTGCGGGCTCCTGCTGCTACTGATGCCACCTTCACACTATATCATTGTGTCACTCTGCGGGCTCCCGCTGCTGCTGCTACTGATGCCACCAACGCACTATATCATTGTGCCACTCTGCAGGCTCCTGCTGCTTCTGATGCCACCTTCACACTATATCATTGTGCCCCTCTGCGGGCTCCTGCTGCTACTGATGCCAACTTCACACTATATCATTGTGCCACTCAGCGGGCTCCTGCTACTGCTGCTTTTGATGCCACCAACACACTATATCATTGTGCCAATCTGCCGCTCTTGCTGCTTCTGATGCCACCTTCACACTATATCATTGTGCCACTCTGCTGCTCTTGCAGCTTCTGATGCCACCTTCACACTATATCATTGTGCTAGTCTGCCGCTCTTGCTGCTTCTGATGCCACCTTCACACTATATCATTGTGCCACTCTGCGGGCTCATGCTGCTGCTACTGATGCCACCAACGCACTATATCATTGTGCCACTCTGCCGCTCTTGCTGCTTCTGATGCGACCTTCACACTATATCATTGTGCCACTCTGCGGGCTCCTGCTGCTTCTGATGCCACCTTCACACTATATCATTGTGCCACTCTGCTGCTCTTGCTGCTTCTGATGCCACCTTCACACTATATCATTGTGCCACTCTGTGGGCTCCTGCTGCTTCTGATGCCACCTTCACACTATATTCATTGTGCCACTCTGCGGGCTCCTGCTGCTGCTACTGATGCCACCAACGCACTATATCATTGTGCCACTCTGCCGCTCTTGCTGCTTCTGATGCCACCTTCACACTATATCATTGTGCCACTCTGCGGGCTCCTGCTGCTACTGATGCCACCTTCACACTATATCATTGTGTCACTCTGCGGGCTCCTGCTGCTGCTGCTACTGATGCCAGCAATGCACTATATCATTGTGCCACTCTGCAGGCTCCTGCTGCTTCTGATGCCACCTTCACACTTTATCATTGTGCCACTCCGCGGGCTCCTGTTGCTACTGATGCCACCTTCACACTATATCATTGTGCCACTCTGCAGGTTCCTGCTACTGCTGCTTTTGATGCCACCAACACACTATATCATTGTGCCACTCTGCCGCTCTTGCTGCTTCTGATGCCACCTTCACACTATATCATTGTGCCACTCTGCGGGTTCCTGCTGCTACTGATGCCATCTTCACACTATATCATTGTGCCACTCTGCAGGCTCCTGCTGCTGCTTTTGATGCCACCACACTATATCCATTGTGCCACTCTGCCGCTCTTGCTGCTTCTGATGCCACCTTCACACTATATCATTGTGCCACTCAGTGTAAAAAGAGTGCACTCTTTGATGTTATAGTGGGATCTTGGCCCTCAGTTCAGTCCTTTCGAGCTGGCACAGACGTTACCTTGTCAGGCTGCGTTCCCGTTTAGCTTATTTAAGGAAGTTGGCCTATGTAAGTGCACATGGAAGTGAAGAGTGAAGCGATTCTAAGAGCCGTGGCTGTCATGTGCGTGTCATACTAAAACACAGCATTGTTTGAAGACCAAACCACGCTCCCTATGCATATTTAAGCATGGCACAACATTCTACAACACCCTGCAGGCTCTCTGCAGCCAGGAAATGCTTGTTTTTTAACATGATTAGTTTTGATTCGATATGAATTTTTTTGAAAAATTCGGCGAATCGGGACAAAACGAATTTTAACAAATTCGTCCATCTCTAGTAAAAACACCAAAGTTTACACAACAGAATAAATAAAAAATAAATACATAAAAATATAAGCCCCTAAAATGTCACTTTCCCGTAAAAACACTTAATAAAGTATAAAACACAGAAAAAAAACCCACATATTTGGTATTGCGCGTCCGTAACAATCTGTAAAAAAGAATCGTTACTGGACCTGCACGGTAAACGCCGGAAAAAAAACGCAAAAAAGGTCCACAATAAAAAAACAAAAAAATATTATAGCCTGTACAATGTGACATAGCAAATCTGATCTGCATGGCGGCTCCTTCCCTTCTATGCCGGGCCGTGCGCCCGTACAGCAGGTTACCACCACATATTGAGGATCGTTGTACTCGGGAGAAATTGGGGAACAAACTTTGTGGAGCCTTTTTTCATTTCATTAAATTGCAAATGTGTGATTTTCCACCCAAAATGAGTGTATTGTCAAAAAATATTACAATTTGTAGACCACACCTCCATTTTGTTTTAACCCCTGCAACACCCTCGCCGATGCAAGGCAGAGGGGTTGTTGCGAATACGTCCCACCATATAGCTTGCAGCCTGTGAAGGGTCTGATCAACCCCACAGCAGGTCACTACATAACACAGATGAGCACTGCAGCGGTAGAGTCTGCCTGGTAAGGCAGGAGTTAAGTCTTTATCTGATGTAATATGTGTCAGCCAATCACATGTGTTTATACTCTGTTTCTGTGAGCTGAGATGTCATTGGAGGAGTAGCCACCACCTGACCAGTGGGAGTAACAACACCCCTGGTCAGGAAAATTCTAGAAGTCAGTTCTCTCAGAAGAGAGTCCAGTGTGAGTTCAGTTTGCTGAGGCAAGCTCAGTCAGTCAGATCAGATCAGACTCTGAAGAGTCGGTGCAGCCAGCACACCAGACCAGAGCAGGAGAGCTTAGCTCCCTGCCTGAAGAGTGTAGTGACTTAGACAGTGAGAGGAAAGGGGTATTATGCTACCTTCAAGGGTGATATCTGAAGCAACCCAGGACAAGCTGAAGCATCCTGCTAGGACACAGCTATCTCCCAGCCTGCCATTGCATCCAGGCTGGTGACCTACATCCTGTGGCTCCCTCCAACTGCATCTCCAGCATTCTACCATTTGTCAAGGCACGTTGCTACTGTTTCTGTCGGTTCCAATAAAGAACTGTAAGTTATTTTTGTTCAACGTCTGCCTCCGTCTGGTCCCTGCTACTATGGCTGTCACCATCCCGAGCACCCTGTCCACCACACAGAGACTCATACAGAGACACACAGAGACTTCAAAGGGTTGCCCCAGGGAGAACCGCTATAGCAGCGTCTCCCTCATCATTTCTTGCCAACACCACCCTGCTGGAGACCTGCCAGGCTGTAGGACAGCCCTCCGGTTGCCCATACCAAGCACTGTGACAATAGCGTGCCTAGGCCGCAACCGCCAGCCACACAGGTACTATGGGCCCCGGCTGACTCCAGGCCCCAAGAAAAGGCTAGGCCCCAGTGGGGGATGTTGCAAGTGGCATCACGAATAGGATATATACTTCTGTGCCTTATTCTGGCACTATAGACTGTCCTTTATTACAAAGACTGTGTTGCCTCACTCTGCTGCCATGCGGGTTTAGGCCCAAGTGATTGTGTGCATTTTTACATTGAACTGTACTACTGCTGCCACGTGCTGTCCAGCACTCAGGAGGTTAAACCCTGCAAAGAACTTTGTCAGCTCTGCTACATCCGGCGCTGCCGCGCCTGAAGCATTTACCTCAGAGGCTGTGGTGCAGCAAGTATTTCCAGCCCGCCAAAAATCTTCACTGGCGGGAAATCCAGAGGTATCATCAAGCTCCACCCCCTGTGCGAGTGGCGCGAAGTACCGTGGAGGAGGAGATGGAGCGTGTGTGCGGCCGGCAACGGAGAGGGTTAATCGGCCATCTTGGATTTCGGCGCAGGCCGCGCCTGAAGCCTGCCAGCAACGTGCGCCTCATCCGGAGTTCCGGCGCACGTGTCCTGCGACTGGAGGAGAGCACCGCTAAGCATCACCGAGCCCCTGCTACCTGCCGGACATCGGGAATGGAGTCCTTCGTGCACCGGAGTTGTCCTGTCACCGCGGCTGTTCCTGAGTGAGTACAGTTGGGGAAGTTAAAGGGGGGTAGAGATTGTTTCCGACACTAGGTTATTGGCTCGCCTCCCAAGGAATAGTGACTGTGTCTTAAAGTGCCACACATCCCATTCTAGCCATCGCCCATAGCAAAGGACATTGTGTAACCCTGCAGACTTCCCTCAGCTATGCCAGTCATGGCCGTCCCATCCCCTGGTCCCTCCTCAGGGAGCATGTTAAGCCCTCCAGAGAGTCCCTTCAGCCTTGCTACAGCCAGTGTCCCTGGACCCCCACCATGATGCCTCTGACTATGCCCTACTATCTGGGGGCCCCTTGGTTACCCCACTACGAGGGAGAATTACACACTCTCCCTGAATTCAGAGACAAGTTGTTAGCCACCTTCGCCCTGTACCCGCTCACAGAGGAACAGAATCTTGGCCCCGAGAACTGCGCCAGAATGTGGTCCAAATTCTCAATAGGCTGCGCAACACCTTTGACAAATGTACTGCCTCAGAGTTGAAGCAGAAATTCTTTGGGAAAAGACAGAAGCCTCACGAGTCCCTCAGAGACTTTGCCCTCTCCCTACAGGAGACATGGAAGGCCATAACCCGTCTTGATCCCAAAGAGGCTGCAACCTCTGACCAAACCCTGAGGGAACAATTCATTAATGGACTTGTTGATAGAAATCAAAGGTGTCAACTAAAGATAATCTCTTCTCAACATGCCCAGGCCTCGTTTCTTGAGTTTAAGGAAATTGCCATTGACATATTAGGGGACCGATCACCTACTGGACCGCAGAAAGATCCTGAATCCGCGGAAATAGAAGACTCTGCTCTAGCTTGCCATCCAATGCAGCCGACATCACCTACTCCTGCGACTACGGAAGCGGCTGGCTTAGCAGGACAAGTCCCTAATCTGGCGGACACCCTGCATAAAATACTCGATCGGTTGACCCAATTGGAAGTAACTGTCTCCGCTATGAGGAAGAAACCTCCAGAGAACTCTGTACGGTCAGCTACCCCTCGTGACTCCCCGGCCAAACAGCGCCCAAGGGAAGCAAAGTCGTTAAGCACCTGGAGTAAGAAGGAACCCCGCCAGCGGTGCACCTACTGCCGTAAATACGGGCATGAAGAGGATGGATGTCGTCAGTTAAACGACAAACCCTTGGAGCTAAGGGACGACCCCCAAGGGAAGAACCTGTAAGTCCCCGAGATGCCAACTGGATGCCCAGGTTCGTGGGGACTCGCCCCATGGTTCATGTAACCTTCAACAGAGTTACCCTACCGGCCGTAATTGATACCGGCTCTCAAGTGACCAACCTCCGGAGTGCTACCTTCAAGAAATGCCGAGGAGGAGCATCCTTAGTCCAGCCTCCCAAGGCTTACTTGAACATTATTGCTACGAACGGAAAACCCGTACCCATGCGCGGCTACTGGGAGCCCACACTAACCATTGGAGACACAGTTAACCAGACAGGGCGTAGTGGTAACACGAGTGCCTGAAAACGGTAACTTCTCCCTGGTACTGGGTATTAATGTCCTCCGCAACTGCTACCCTGAAGTGCTGAAGGCTCTCCACGACTCCCTGCCAACAGTGCCCAATGGTTCCCGGAAGGTAATTCAGGAGACTATGCAGGTTCTAGCGGCGCAACAGAAGTTTGCTGGCCCTAATGGAGAAATCTGCAGAGCCCGGATCAAGGATCCCCAACCTGTCCGCCTTCAACTTGGGACTGAGACGTTAGTATGGTGTCGAGCCTGTATGGGCGTCCAAGGTCAAGACTACAAGGCGATAGTAGAACCTCTACCAGCTGATGAAGACCTACCCATTCTAGCCGCCAGGAGCCTAGTCACTGTATCCAGAGGACAAGTACCCATTCGACTACTAAATGTGGGAGACTCCCCAGTGGACCAAGCCGTAGCCACTCTCTTCAGCGTCCATCCTGAAGACTTGGTGGAAACCTCTCTGTCTGCCTCCCAACAGCTGGAAGTGAAGCAAATTGCTGAAGGTGAGCCTGCCGAGCAATCCTGGTGGCTTGAGCTCAATATTGGAGACAACGATTTTACTCCTGCAGACCAAGTACAAGGTGTCCTGGATGTCGTTATGAAGCACCACCAGGCCTTCAGCAAACACCCACTGGACTTTGGGCAGACTACCCTGATCCAACATACCATGCCTACTGGCTTTCATCCTCCTATCAAGGAGCGATACCGGCCCATACCTCCAGCCCGCTACCAAGAGGTGAAAAAGCTGGTACAAGAGATGAAGACAGCCAACGTTATCCGGGAGAGTCACAGCCCATGGGCTGCCCCGCTGGTCTTTGTGAAAAAGAAGGATGGAACCCTTCGATTTTGTGTTGACTATAGGAAGATCAACAATATCACCCACAAGGATGCCTTTCCGCTGCCTCGAATCGAGGAATCCCTCGCAGCCCTAGGGTCAGCTGCATACTTCTCTAACCTGGATCTGACCAGTGGCTACTGGCAAGTGGTCATGGCGCCGGAAGACAGAGAGAAGACAGCTTTCACCACCCCAATGGGCCTGTTCGAGTTCAACAACATGCCGTTCGGGCTATGCAACGCCCCAGGCACATTTCAACGGCTGATGGAGAGATGTTTGGGTCATCTAAACTTTGAGACCGTCCTGCTATACTTGGACGACATCATCATCTACTCCAAGACTTATGAAGACCACCTCCACCATCTGGCTGAAGTCTTCCAAATCCTGACAGAACATGGGTTGAAGGTCAAGCCATCCAAGTGTCACCTGCTACAACCTAGCATCAAGTACCTGGTCCATGTGGTGAGCACTCATGGAATTGAGCCAGACCCAGAGAAGATTGCAGCTGTCCACGACTACCTCGTCAACCATACGGGACATCAAAAGTTCAAGGACTACCTGGCTGCATCCTTCTTCACTGTCTTCACAGACAATAATCCCTTGGCGCATCTGAACACTGCTCGTCTTGGAGCACTGGAACAACGGTGGACCTCCAGACTTGCCAACTTCAACTTTACCATCAAGTACCGGGCTGGCAAGACCAATGACAACGCCGACGCTCTGTCCCGTCTCCCTGACCAGTGGGAGGGACCCTCCACGGATGCTGAGTGGGAAGATGTGGAGATGCCAGCATTCTATGCCCGGTTTGTGCGCCAAGATGCCCAAAGAGTGTACTCCTTACCGTCAGAGGCAGCGCCAACAACTCCTCAAGAAGATTCCTGGATGAGTCTTCAGGCTGATAGCCGCGCCATAGGAGAAGTGATGGACTATCTCTCTAGTGGGCGAGTGCCTGAAAGAATCCGCCGGAGAAGAGCTGATGGAGAATTGTCTCAATTGAGGCGCCAGAGAAAGACTCATGCATCAGGGTCTACTAAAGAGAAGAACTCTGGACCCTATCACTTATGACTGGCTGTATCAAATTGTGATTCCCAGGAGGGACGCCAAGATAGTATTGGATATGTACCATGATCAGTCCGGACACTTTGGCGCTCAGAAGACTGAAGCCACCCTCCAAAGGCGCTTCTACTGGGTCAACATTAAGCCCGACATCGAAGCCTGGTGTCGGGAATGCCCAGCCTGCGCCATCGCTCGAGGAGAGCGACACAATCAAAGGGCCCCTCTACATGCCATTGTGAGCCAACGTCCCTTAGAGATCCTGGCATTGGATCATGTGAAGTTGGAGCCCAGCAGATCCGGTCACACTTATGCTCTCACGATCATCGACCACTACACGAAATTTGTGGTTGCAGTACCAGTCAGAGACCTATCTGCAAGGACCACCGCAGCGGCCCTGTGGAAGAGCTTCATCCTCCCCTATGGCTGTCCGGGCCAGATCCTTACGGACCAAGGAACAGCATTTGAGTCCCAAGTCTTCCAAGAACTGTGCACTCTATATGGCTGTAAAAAGCTGAGGACCACAGCCTATCATCCCCAAGGCAACGGGCTTTGTGAGAAGATGAATCAGACTCTAATCAACATGCTGAGGACTCTGACCCCTGCAAAAAGGGCTGACTGGCCAAAACTGTTGCCCGAATTAGTGTACCTGTACAACAATACCACTCATTGCTCCACAAGATACACCCCCTATTATCTGATGTTCGGGAGACACGGCCATCTCCCTGCTGATATGACCTGGGACATGGAGTCCCCTGATTCCCAGTCTTTACTCCCCCAGACTGACTGGGTACACGAACACCAGAGGCGCCTGGCGGATGCCAGAGAAGTTGTGGATCTGCGGTTGGAAGAGGCCCGAGAGAAACAAAAAAGGGACTTAGATCGTAATGCCTGTGCTGAGCCTATTGTCCCAGGAGATCGAGTGTGGCTGCGGAACAACCACCCTACCAGTAAGCTAGATGGTCGTTGGGAGCGTGAGCCATACCTAGTTAGGGACAGTCTCTCCCCTGAAGTCTACGAGATTTCAAGAGGAGACCGTCCACTACTCCGGGTACATAGGAACCGGCTGAAGAGATGTCTTCGTCCTTTTGCCCCTATGTCCACACCTCTCACCTCGACCCCCAACTTACAGACCTCATTGTGTTCACCTACCCCCAGTTTCTTAGAACTTGTGACTGTGCCTCAACTCTGTGTTGTTGTTTCCACTCCAGTAAGAGGTACCCCGGAGAGACCATCATCCCCACCACAGTCTCCAATACTGCTACCCGTGGAGGATGATCCGGTTTCAGAATCTGCAACCCCTGCGGCCTCAGAGGTAGCTGAGACTCTGACTCCAGCGCCCGACTGAGGAGGTTGTTATCTTCTCCCAAACGGAACTTCGGAGGTCTCAAAGGGAGACAAAAGGTAAAGCTCCTGCAGGAATATCAACTCGTGTCACACAGAAGGAGGAGGCAGGTACGCTTTTCTGACACCGAAGTACTCACCACCGAAGAAGATACAGAATAACCCCCGATGGGCTGAAAGCCTTAACAGGTACTGTGTATATTGTATATATTTATTATTGCTATCCCATTTGGGCTGAGCGCCCCTATCCCACAAGAGCCAGAAACTTTCCTGAGACTCTACCCCTATTTACTTATCTCAGTCAAGAGACATACCTTGAACTGCCCACTGTCATGTGCTATGATAGCACCCGTTCCTCTGCCACAGCAGAGATTCCTACAAAGGACTCTGTCCCTTTCTTCTTTTAGTGCACTTTTCCCCACCTCAAGGGTTGTACCCAGAAGATGGACTTTGCTATTGAAGACCTTCTGAGAGACTTTGACAGATACTACAAGGAAAAGTTGCTATTGACTTCTTGTATTGCACTTAATGCCTTCCTTTTTAGGTATGGACATTCTGCATGCACTATTATGCCTTTCTCTTTTAGGTAAAGAGACATTTTATCCTGCTACCCTAAGTAGCCTATCACTGTAACGTTTGCAACGTTTAAAGTTATAAGATGTGTACCCATTGGGCTCCTAAGACAATGAGAGTTTACAAAATGTTTGCACACTGTCAATTTATGTCAGTAGTTTGCACTAACCTCTTATAGGGTTTCTAGATTGTAGCGTGGCTGTGTCGGACTGTCTCTATGTATACCCTGACCGCTATCTTATGCCTCAAACCGAAGCTTCGTAAGTGGGGGTAGTCCGTAAACTGCGGGTCCTTAGGGGACCGGGGGTGTTAAAGATGGAACACCTGGATGCCACTCATACAGGGGTAAGAATGTCAGTTGGCAGGTACTTGTACATTGTATAATGTCTTATTGTGTCACATATTTGTCGCCAGGGAAGAAGTGTTTATAAAACAAATATACAGGCCTTTGTGCAAGGAGTGGATTACAGTACATGACACCACACCTTTCCTACTGTACAGTTTGGTTTAAAGGCGTCAGCGACCAACTGTCACACTTCGCATACACATGTCTTGTCTTAGTCCGACACCAACCCAGGTGCCTGTCTCCAGGACCATGGGCGGTTTGTCCCTACAGATCATGTAGCCTGCACTTCACAGAAGTGCCTTTTTGTATCTACCAGCCATCACTTGCACGGACCCCTGGAGGTTTCCCGCTGCTGGCCAGCGGTTGGTCCTCTGCGCCCCAACCAGTCCGTAGTCGAGCCGAGGGCGGCTCTTTCAACTGCCCCGGGGGTATGCAACACCCTCGCCGATGCAAGGCAGAGGGGTTGTTGCGAATACGTCCCACCATGTAGCTTGCAGCCTGTGAAGGGTCTGATCAACCCCACAAGGGTTAACCCCTGAAGCCGCGTTCACACGTTCTGCTAGCGTCGCGTTCATAACGCACCGCTAGCACACAGGGGGACCTCTGCCCGATCGCATATGCATTTCCCGGGAACTGATGCAATGGATAACCCGATCGCATCCGTGTCTCTGGAAACACTTTTGCGATTGGCCTGAGGCATGACACATTGCTAGCGGAACAAGTGACCACTGCCTTACACGCCACGGTCCAGGGAGAAGGGGGTGCCACTCCAATGGTTGCATACTCCTCTCCACCATGTCTGAAATCTATCAAAATAACGGTTATTCCCAGAGTTTAAACCCAAAAAATAGCGGTAAATAGCGACACTTTTTTGCCATTTTGCAAAATATAAAAGATGCAATAAAAAGTGTTCAAAAGGCCATACTGTCCTAAAAATGTTAACATTGAAAATGTCATCTGATCTCGCAAGAAATTACATCAAACACAGCTCCGTACACTGAAGTTTGAAAAAGTTATTAGCATCAGAAGATGGAAAAATGAAGAGGAGGTTTTAATTTTTGTAAAAGTATAAAATCATTATAAAACCTATAATTTTGGTATCCTTGGGGACAGGAGGAGGAAACTGGAGGAGACTGGGGGACAGGAGGAGGCAGGGGAACAAGGAGGAGGAGGATGCTGGAGGAGGCTGGGGGCAGGAGGAGGATGCTGGAGGAGGCTGTGGGCAGGAGGAGAAGGCTGGGGGGCAGGATGATGCTGGAGGAGGCTGGGGGACAGGAGGAGGAGGCTGGAGGACAGGGGGCTACAGGAGGAGGCTGGAGGACAGGGGGCTACAGGAGGAAGCTGGAGGACAGGGGGCTACAGGAGGAAGCTGGAGGACAGGGGGCTACAGGAGGAGGCTGGAGGACAGGGGGCTACAGGAGGAGGCTGGAGGACAGGGGGCTACAGGAGGCGGCTGGAGGACAGGGGGCTACAGGAGGAGGCTGGAGGACAGGGGGCCACAGGAGGAGGCTGGAGGACAGGGGGCCACAGGAGGAGGCTGGAGGACAGGGGGCCACAGTAGGAGGCTGGAGGACAGGAGGCCACAGGAGGAGGCTGGAGGACAGAAGGCCACAGGAGGAGGCTGGAGGACAGGAGGCCACGGGAGGAGGCTGGAGGACAGGAGGCCACAGGAGGAGGCTGGAGGACAGGAGGCCACAGGAGGAGGCTGGAGAACAGGAGGCCACAGGAGGAGGCTGGAGGACAGGAGGCTACAGGGGGAGGCTGGAGGACAGGAGGCTACAGGAGGAGGCTGGAGGAGGATAGTAGGAGGCTGGAGGACAGAAGGCTACAGGAGGAGGCTGGAGGACAGGAGGCTACAGGAGGAGGCTGGAGGACAGGAGACTACAGGGGGAGGCTGGAGGACAGGAGACTACAGGGGGAGGCTGGAGGACAGGAGACTACAGGGGGAGGCTGGAGGACAGGAGGCTACAGGAGGAGGCTGGAGGAGGATAGTAGGAGGCTGGAGGACAGAAGGCTACAGGAGGAGGCTGGAGGACAGAAGGCTAAAGGAGGAGGATGGAGGACAGGAGGCTACAGGAGGAGGCTGGAGGACAGGGGTCTACAGGAGGAGGCTGGAGGACAGGGGTCTACAGGAGGAGGCTGGAGGACAGGGGGCTACAGGAGGAGGCTGGAGGACAGAGGGCTACAGGAGGAGGCTGGAGGACAGAGGGCTACAGGAGGAGGCTGGAGGACAGGAGGCTACAGGAGGAGGCTGGAGGAGGATAGTAGGAGGCTGGAGGACAGAAGGCTACAGGAGGAGGCTGGAGGACAGAAGGCTAAAGGAGGAGGCTGGAGGACAGGGGTCTACAGGAGGAGGCTGGAGGACAGGGGGCTACAGGAGGAGGCTGGAGGACAGGGGGCTACAGGAGGAGGCTGGAGGACAGGGAGCTACAGGAGAAGGCTACAGGAGGCTGGAAGACAGGAGGCTACAGGAGGAGGATGGAGGACAGGAGGCTACAGGAGGGGGCTGGAGGACAGGAGGCTACAGGAGGAGGATGGAGGACAGGGGGCTACAAGAGGAGGCTGGAGGACAGGAGGCTACAGGAGGAGGATGGAGGACAGGAGGCTACAGGAGGAGGATGGAGGACAGGAGGCTACAGGGGGAGGATGGAGGACAGGAGGCCAAGGAGGAGGATGGAGGACAGGAGGCTACAGGAGAAGGATGGAGGACAGGAGGCTACAGGAGGAGAATGGAGGACAGGAGGCTACAGGAGGAGAATGGAGGACAGGAGGCTACAGGAGGACAGGAGACTACAGGAGGAGGATGGAGGGCAGGAGACTACAGGAGGAGGATGGAGGACAGGAGACTACAGGAGGAGGATGGAGGACAGGAGACTACAGGAGGAGGATGGAGGACAGGAGACTACAGGAGGAGGATGGAGGACAGGAGACTACAGGAGGAGGATGGAGGACAGGAGACTACAGGGGGAGGCTGGAGGACAGGAGACTACAGGGGGAGGCTGGAGGACAGGAGACTACAGGGGGAGGCTGGAGGACAGGAGACTACAGGGGGAGGATGAAGGACAGGAGACTACAGGGGGAGGATGAAGGACAGGAGACTACAGGGGGAGGCTGGAGGACAGGAGACTACAGGGGGAGGCTGGAGGACAGGAGACTACAGGGGGAGGCTGGAGGACAGGACGCTACAGGAGGAGGATGAAGGACAGGAGACTACAGGAGAAGGCTGGAGAACAAGGGGCTACAGGTGGAGGATGGAAGACAGGGGGCTACAGGAGGAGGCTGGTGGACAGGGGGCTACAGGAAGAGGATGGAGGACAGAAGTGAGGAGGATAGAGAACAGGGGACCACACCATGTGAGAAGGGGTGGGGGAAGCAGTACAGATAGAATTATGTGTAAGTTTGGGGAGATAAATAAAAGCGGAAAACCAAATGTAAAGAGAGGATAAAATTCAAGAAGGGGTTTTATATGTTTTACATGTTGCAGAGTTGCATTAGGGGATATTATATTGGTCCACGGGAAGGGGGGGCCAAATTAAGCGGCGTTGTACCATGTGGGGACCATCAAGTTTGATATTATACTATGCCTGTGGGTGGGACAATCGCCATGGTTTCGAAAAAGGTGGAGGGGCTTTGTGTCCCTCTTTCTCTTGCCCAAAAGTTGGGAGGTATGAGTAAATGAGCGCCCATATCTTTTGGATCCACACATGTCATCATGTTTTCAATTGTTTTTAGGTGTGTAATGAGGGGCTGCAGTGTGAATATTTGTCCAGTAGATGGCACCAGAGTTCAGAAGAGGAGATTCTGGAAGGAGCAGGAATAGGAAATGATTCTGTGTGAGAGGTCAGAGGAGCTGGTAAGAGACAGGAGTGATTGTCTGGCTGTGTGCTCCTGGCTTATTAATAAGCCCCTATTAAGAAGAGAAAGTGTTGGGTCCGGAACTCTGCTGCTGAAAACCAGAAAAGGACAGTCTCCAGGTGAGGTCTTAGGACAGCGTGGACGGAGAGGGAGTCTCCCGTCCCACAGGCTTGCGAATGAAGAAAGACCCACATTCCTGCAGTGAGACTAAAGCAAACCCATTATCTGCATTATATGGACATTTTCTGTATCCATTAAGTTTATCGTTCAATTGTCTGTTGTCTCCCCTGCAACATTACAGGTGTACCAAATAAAGATTTACATTTATTTTTTGGAATTTGCTTGGGCGTTTTACATATACACAAGTTTTTGTATTGCTTCTTTTACAGCATGTATGTCTAAAACTGAATCAAGAATGATGTACAAATTCAAATTGCAAACCAAAGTCAACATATCTATCACAAAGTGCCAACACGGGAATTTAGCCCATTATTGCCATCAATATTACTATACAAGGGCCAAATAATACTGGTACATGAAGACCGTCACCATTACAACAATATAAATACCACAATACTGATAATAAAGACTAGTATACAAATAATATAATAAAAGAATATAACTAACCTAGAGCAAACAGTGATTCATTTTACCGCTATACAAGAATAAATAATACCGGAATACAGTGATAAATATTACAACCATGCAGAGATAAATAATACCACTGATGAATATTACAGCCATACATATAGGGATAAATATTACAATCATACATACAGGGGTAAATCTTACAGCCATACAAATAGGGATTAAAATTACAGCTATACATACAGGGATAAATATTACTGCCATATATACGGGAATAAATATTGCTGTCATATATACAGGGATACATGTTACCGCTATACACACACAGGGATAATTTTTACAGCCATACACACAGGGATAAATATTACAATCATACATACAGGGGTAAATATTACAGCCATACACACAGGGATAAATATTGCTGTCATATATACAGGTATACATATTACCGCTATACACACACAGGGATAATTTTTACAGCCATACACACAGGGATAAATATTACAATCATACATACAGGGATAATATTTACAGCCATACACACAGGGATAAATATTACAATCAGACATACAGGGGTAAATATTACAGCCATACACACAGGGATAAATATTGCTGTCATATATACAGGGATACATGTTACGGCCATATATATACATATAAAAAAACAGCTCTGGGAAATAGTGTCAAAGTCACGTATCAGAACCAAGCTTACTTTCATTGCCACAATCACTGCCAAGAATAAAAGGGCCACTGGCTAATGGGTGATCTCTGCTGGATGGTTGATCCCTGCTGGATTGCCCAGGAAAGTGGTGGAGTGACTATAGGTTTTTTAATTATTTTATATGAAATTCTAATGCTGCACTCACATGGTGGTCTGCAGAAAAGGAAACTACAATTCCCAGCAGATCCATAGGTCCCTAAGGGCATGTTGGGAGTTGTAGATACACACAGGAAAAGAGGAATAGTAACTAGCTATGGAGTATCAGTCCTCACCTTTATAATCCCCTGCCACTCTCTGTAGTCTTTGGGGAGGGTGGATGCCAGGGAACTGTGTGTATAGCTGTACAGCTCCAGCCCAAGAGTCTGCTGCTAGCAGGATGAGGGGGCAGGGCGCAGCACTGAGGCAGAGCATGCACTTACCCCACTGCTGCTGGAGGAAATTGCTGTCAGTGCTGCTCTGGGAGCAGATCTTCAGTGTCAAAGGAGCAGCACTGCCACCTGTAGCAATGCTTTGATGGGCAGGCATGCTGAGCAGGGAAGGAAGGTCCTGGAGGAAATCATGAAGAGCTGCCGTAAGTCCTCTCCCCTCTCTATACTTATATCATAGGCTGCTGTGTGTAGTAGCAGCGGAGAGAGTATATTACTCTATGTGCTGCCACTTGTTTTAAGTTCATTGGTGTCACAGGGCACCAGTACAGTTAATAGCACAGAGAAGATCTGGGGATTCTCTGCAGCTGTGCTGTAGCATCTCCTGCCTGGCCGGAGCTCTGATTATAAACTGAACCTGTGCCTCGGGGCCAATGCGCGTGTCGACAGAGAGAGCTTTGCGTGCCCTCTGTGGCACGTGTCATAGGTTCGCCACCACTGCTATAGAATATAAGATATACATGTGGGTGAAGATTTGGATCCACCGAGGCATCTACGTCAGGCTGTCTACCTAGCACGCAGATCTCTGCTGCATCCATCTCTACCATTTATACTTTTGCTTTTTCTCCCTTATGTATTTTGCACATATCAATATTTATCTATATATGTGTACCATCAGAGAGATTCCTTTGCAACACCAGAGATATATGTATCAGTTATATATGTATTACTCTCATATCAGTTATGTGTATGTATCACTCTCATTTACATACATTTGTATATGTGTACCATTAGACATATCTAACATCAGATACAAATGTGCACATTAGATATATATATCACTGTCATATACTGTACATACATATACATCCATACAAGTTCAGATACAGCCTTTTCAACATTTTTATAGCTTTTTTTAGTTGTTTTAACCCCTTCATGCTCCGCACCATACACGGGCTGACCCTCTTCATACACAGATGGAGTTTGTTGCATTTGGCAGCAAACCCCCACTGCTAATAACCACGGTCGGTGCTTTCACCAGTCGCAGGTATTAACTCTTCAGTTTTGCTGACGGCATTTACGAGACGGTGGCGAGTGGGCGGTGCCATCTTGGATCCGATCGTGGCTCCCCCGAATGTCATCGGGGGCTGGCAATCGGTTGCCATGACAGCCTCGGGTCTTCATCAGACCAGAGGTTGTCTGGTTTCTGCAGTTTCGTTACAATGAGCCAGTAGTATTGCAGTATATGGTAGTAAAAGTTAAAAACCTAAAAGTTCAATCACCCCCCTTTCCCTAGAACTGAAATAAAACGTAATAAACAATAAAAGTCACAGGAACAATAGGTATTGCAGCATATCAAAATGCCAATCTAGCAAAATATAAAAAACGGTTATTGCTGGAACCACATGTGAACCACATAACGGAAAATAGTGCCCAAACACAACTTTTACACCATTTTACATCACATAAAAAATGGAATAAAAAGTGATCAAAATGTTGCACAGACCTCAAAATGGTAGCAATGCAAACATCAGCTTATTTCGCAAAAAAATGACACAGCTCCTCACACCGAAGTATGAAAAAGTTATTAATGTCAGAAGATGGCAAAAACATTTTTCTTTTTCGTACATATTCATTTAATTTTTGAAAATGTATCAAAACACAATAAATTGTTTCCCCTAAATTCTTTCCTCATCCAATCCTTGGTTGAACTTGGTGGACATAAGTCTTTTTTAAACCGTATATACTATAATACTATGAAGTACATAATCTAACATTATGGGGCTCATTTACTAAGGGTCCGCGGGCCGCGATTCCGATGGGTTTCCCAAATATTTCCTTTTTGCACCAAATTGCCCCGGGTTTTTGGCACACGCGATCGGATTGTGGCGCATCCGCACCAGCTTGCATGCGGCAGAAATCGGGGTGCGTGGCCGCCGGACAACCCGATGGATTCAGACAAACTGCAGAAATTAAAAATGAAATTGTGTTGGAAGATCAAGCATTCACGTGCCTGTGGCTCATTGTAATGTATAGTGTGCAGAAATGCCATATACTGCGATACAGAAGTATTGCAGTATATGGTAGGAACGATCTGACCATCTGGGGTAATGTACCCTAGATGGTCTAAAAAATAGTGAAAAAAAAAAAGAAAAAAAAAAGTTTAAAAAATAAAAAAAATTAATAAAATATAAAAAATTCAAATCACCCCCCTTTTCCTAGAACTGATATAAAACATAATAAACAGTAAAAATCACAGACACATTAGGTATCACCGCATCCCAAAACGCCCAATCTATCAAAATATAAAAACGGTTACGGCCGGCGGTGACCAAATGTCTGAAATGCGACTTTTACACCTTTTTACATCACATAAAAAATGGAATAAAAAATTATCAATAAGTCGCACAGACCTCAAAATGGAAGCAATAAAAACGTCGGCTCATTTCGCAAAAAAAGACACCTCACACAGCTCCGTGCGCCAAAGTATGAAAAAGTTATTAGCTTCAGAAGATGGCAAAAAAAAATTTTTCTCACATTCGTTTAATTTTTGAAAATGTATAAACCTATATAACCTATAAAACCTATATAAATTTGTTATCACCGCGATCGCACCGAACCAAAGAATAAAGCTGAGCGTTTATTTTGAGTTCACAGTCAAAGTCGTAAAAACTGAGCCCACAAGAATGTGACGCACGTGCGTTTTTTTTTTCAATTTTTCCACATTTGGTATTTTTTTTCAGCTTCGCAGTACACGGCATGTTAAAATAAATAACATTACGGGAAAGTAAAATTTGTTACGCACAAAATAAGCACTCACACAGGTCTGTACACGTAAAAATTAAAAAGTTATGGATTTTTGAAGTTGGCGAAAACACCCTGCGTCCTTAAGGGGTTAAACACGTGTAGCAAGTGTTTTTAAGGATTACCAGCAGTTCAATGGTGCTGAGAACCAAACAATTTGACTACCACATACTGTAGACTTCTACCTCTACACATTATATATTATTGGAAGAGAATCATAATATCACAGATTTTCTGTTTACAGTCCAGAGTAAGAGTAACATAAAAAGTTTTCATTTAAGGCCAGCACGCAAAGATATACAATACCTGATGCAAGTGATTGATTAGCTCTAAGAAAGAAAGGAGGAGGCGGGCATGCACATGAGCATTGCCAAGTCACGGTGTCTGCAAAAGACCTCCATTATCGCCATTACAAGTTTGCTACACATTTGCAAAAACTCTGGGCCACACACGATAGTGAGCCACTCACTATAGAGCAGTTGGTGTCCACCATCAGGGCACTGGCAATAGAGATGGGAAAATCGATTCTAACGAAGTGGAATTTGTTTTGTATTTCCGGAAAACTTCAGTTCTGCACAAATCCGAAGTTTATGGTGATTCGTGGGAACAATTTTTTCCCCCCTTTTATTAGCAAAATGGCTGCGGAGAGTGGCACGGGAGGTTATGTTGCACTTGCAAGTAGTCAGCCTGTGCATACTGAGACCATTGAGGAGAATAGCAGTGACTGGGAAACACAAATCGATAATGATGTAGCCGATCCCACTTGGGAGCCGGGAGAAGCAAGTGCTTCATCTTCATCGTCGGGAGAAGAGGGTATCAGCTTGCACGTCAGGCAGCAAGTCGCTACTGTCAGGGTGGCAGCAGTGTGAGGACGGGAGCCAAGCGGCTGCGGGGTACAATGCCCGCTCCGCAGGTCCAAGTAAGCAGTGGCACAGGGGCTCAGCAAGGCAGCGGCATTAGTAGTCACTCAGTGCAGAGTGTTGGTGGTAAAATCACCTACTTGGCAGTGTGGCAGTTTTTTGTAAAGACACCAGAGGAGCCGAGCGTGTGTATATGTAGAATCTGAGGGCATAAAGTGAAGCGTGGCCAGGGAGCTAACATTCACACCACTGCCCTGCGTCAACACATGCAGCGTCACCATCCACAGGCCTGGGAGAAACAGGCTGGTGGCCCGTCCTGCCGCAGCAGCAGCACCTAGTTGCTGGAGCACTCAAGGCTCCAACACCTTTGCCGAAGACAGCCGTTTGTCTTTGACATCTCCCGGTCCAGATGCTCCTGCTCCTCTCTACGCATGGTGGCAGCAGTCGTTAAATGAGGCGATTACAAAGAGACAACTGTATGCGTCCAGCCATCCTAAGGTGCAGAAGCTGACCATGCTCTTGTCCAAGTGGTCGGTACTGCGGGCCCCCCCTTTCCAAGTCGTGGACTCTGCACCCTTTAGAGAACTAATGGCTTGTGCTGAACCGAGGTGGAGAATTCCAAGCCGAAATTTCTTTTCCAAAAAAGGTGCTACCAGCCCTTCACAAATATGTAGAACAGAAGGTGGGCCAGTCCTTGAGCTAATTGGTTTCTTTCAAGGTGCATGGCAGCTTGAACGTGTGGAGCTGTAACTACGGTCAAGGCCAATGTCCTTTACGGCCCTCTGGATGAATGTGCTTACCGCCCAGCCACACAAACAACTTAAAATGGAGACCCGCTTTCTCCTCCACGTTGTCAAACTGCTGCTCCTGCGCCAATGTCCGCCTCCTCTTCCTCCTTCTCCACCATCACCTCAGCCTCCACAAGTCTAAGTGTTGCTCCATCATACCACATGTGCAAGGCACAGCGGTGTCGAAGTCATGAAGTCACACAGGGGAGGAAGAGTGACCAGCGAGCTTGACGAGGATTGAGTCACTGAGCAGTCTGGAGATGGAGAAGGTTCTTATGGCCCGTCTAGATGCTGACCGGAAACCGAGCTCCCTCCAGAAGGTAGCGCCATTCTTCTAGGGCGAGCTTAATCGCCAACAGTTCTCGGTCCCCTATAGAATAATTCCTCTCTGCAGGGGAGAACGTCTTGGAAAAAAATCCACAAGTGACGGTTCGGCCTTTGGAACTTTTTTGTGTCAGCACTACACCGGCCCCTACTGAGGAGGCATCTACTTCCAGATGGAAAGGCTTCTCAGTGTCGGGGCGCACCAGGACTGGAGCAGAAGCAAACATAGACTTTAATTTTGTGAAGGCCTCTTCAGCAGACGAGGGCCAGAGACGGGGTTGGCACCCTTTTTGGTGAGCGCCACAATAGGAGACACCAGCGAGGAGAAGTGTGGGATGAACTGCCGGTAGTAATTTGCGAATCCCAGAAACCACTGTATAGCACGCAGTCCTACTGGACGGGGCCACTGAAGAACCACAGACAGCTTTGCAGGATCCATCTGGAGACCTCTGTCGGAGATGATGTAGCCGAGAAATTGAATACTTCGCTGATGAAATTGACACTTTTCAAGTTTGGCGTAGAGACGATTGGCCCTTAGACGATTGGTGTGTCTCTAGGTCCGGAGAGAATATAAAGCAAGTCTCTAAAAATGTAATGTACGAATTCCTGGAAAACAGCTGGAGCGTTACAGAGTCCAAACGGCATTACCAGGTACTCAAAGTGTCCATCACGGGTATTAAAAGCGGTCTTCCACTTGTCTCCCTGATGGATACGGATAAGATTATATGCCCGTCGAAGGCCCAATTTGGAGAAGACCTTGGCTCCATGAAGACGGTCAAACAATTCCGTAATCAGCGGCAACGGGTAGCGGTTCTTAACTGTGACCTTGTTAAGACCGCGGTAGTCTATGCATGGACGGAGTGACCCGTCCTTCTTGGTTACGAAGAAAAAACCTGCACCAGCCGGGGATGAGTCTTACGTATGAATCCCCTCTGCAGATTCTCTTGGCTATATTCCGACATGGCTGCTGTTTCTGGTATAGAGAGCGGGTACACACAACCCCGCGGAGGGGACATACCCGGCAACAGGTCCACAGGACAGTCGTAAGGACGGTGAGGTGGCAGCGTCTCAGCTTGCTTCTTCGAGAAGACGTCATAATAGTCCTTATAGCAAGCGGGAAGGCCCTCCAGGACCTTGGGAGCCACAGACAAAGCCAGGACAGGCACTGGATGAGGCATTTTCACACAGCGAGACTGGCAACCGGGTCCCCACCGGAGGATCTCCCCCGTCCTCCAGTCAAGGACGGGGGCGTGGAGCTGCAACCATGGTAGACCCAGCAGGATGGAGGACGTGGACCGTGGAAGTACATAAAAGGACAGTCTTTCCTTGTGTAGAACTCCGACTTGGACGGAAAGAGGCTTGGTGCAGTACCGGACCGGGTCGGAAAGGATTTGGCCACTAACAGAAGAAATGACCAATGGCTTTTCTAGACGAACCACGGGAATGTGGGGCCGGGAGACCAGAGTGGCATCCACAAAGTTCCCTGCGGAGCCAGAGTCCAAGAAAGCAGAGACTTGGATCTGGGTGCTGGTGCCCGAGACAGACCGGTATAATCAAGCGTGGAGAAGCTTTGCTTACACCTAGGGACACTTCTCCCAAGAACCCTAGGTGCTGGCGTTTCCCGGATGCTGAGGACGGATAGGACAAGACCCCAAGAAGTGCTCAGGACTGGCACAATAGAGACAAAGGTTTCCCTGACGTCTTCTGATACGCTCCTGAGGAGAGAGTCTGGCCCTGTCCACCTCCATAGGCTCCTCTGCAGATGGTACAACACGAGACTGGAGCGGTCTTTGGAAAGCAGGAGCCAGGCGAGGGAGACGTCGTGGGTGGACTTGGGGTTGTTCTAGGCGTGATTCTTCGGCACGCTCCCTAAATCACACGTCAATCCAGGTGGCTAAGGTGAAAAGACCACTCAGGGAAGACGGCAGATCCCGAGCGGCCAGGGCGTCCTTAACTTGAGAAGAAAGTCCCTTCTTGAAAGCTGCGGACAGGGCCGCGTCGTTCCAGGCGAGTTGCGAAGCCAGGGTACGGAACTGGACAGCGTATTCTCCCACGGATGAATTCCCCTGGCGTAGATTCAAGAGCCCAGTCTCAGCAGAAGAGGCCCTTGCAGGTTCTTCAAAGACTGACCGGAACTCTGCCAGAAAAGCTGTGAGATTAGCCGTGACTGGGTCGTCTCTATCCCAAAGTGGAGTAGCCAAGGACAGGGCTTTCCCAGATAGGAGGCTGAGGTACAGAAACGGCAGGCAATCTTGCAGTCGGGGACAGGCAGGAGGTCAGGACAGGCAGCACAGGATCGGAGTCAGAGACGTAGCAACAGGTCAGGGCAGGCGGCAAAGGAGCAATGTCAGAACCAGGGTCACAACGGGAATTCACAAGAAGAGCACAAGGCATCAGAAAAGCTTGCTCTAGGGCGCTAGGCACGAAGATCCGGAAGGGGCTTGCAGGAAGAGGCATGCTTAAATAGATTTTGCAAAATGGCCAGCGCCAATTAATGGCGTGCTGGCCCTTTAAATTTTGAGAAGTGGCCGCGCGCGCCCTAGTATTCGGGGGGGGGGGGCGCGCGCACGGTGGAAGGGAGCAAGCGAGGTAAGCAGCGCTGGCGGGGGCAGAGAAGCACGGGTGAGCCCACGACTCTATATGGGTCGCGGGACCACCCATGACAATGAGACATTAAGTCACCAGTTACACTATCTACTGTTCCCCCTGCTCACCTGTTCTGACGTTGGAGATAATTTATGTTTAATCATTTTATTGGATATATTTATATGGCAAAAATTATAAAACTAAATAAAGCAGTGGACCCATAGGTCAATTCAACATGTAACAACAGTAATAAAAGAATTAAAGATAGTCACTTAGACTCATACATTATACATCTTCAGTGGTAAGAGCATTTGCTGCCCCTCCCCCCCCTTCCCCCCGTCAGCCTTAAAGACATTTTTCATACAGTTATTACCGCAGATCTCAGCCTAGTGTACAATGGCAGTACTTATTGGGTTTGGGACTCGTTATTACTATCCTCTTTTAGCGTGATCCTGCTACTCGAGTTATCACAGGTAGAAAGCCCGAGGTTTGTTAACTGACAATGAGCCGTAGATGTTACTAACGCTGAAGAGACATGTATTTTCTTTCGTCCGTTTCCCTACCAGTAATTTATGGTGCTGTTTTCTGGCTAAGATCCTTTATTGTTTCCAGCTTAGGGCATAAAAAGGAAGTTTAACGTACATAAAACATTCATTCGACTAGGTTGACACTAGCAGAAGGGGGAAGCGAGAGGTAGGGAAAGGTGGGGGAGAGGGTTGGGTAACTACCTTGGTTCAGGGCCGGTTCTAGACAAAGTGGGGCCCTGGGCAAAACTAAAAGTGGGGCCCCAAAATAAAACTATTTTATGACCAGTCACAGTCAGCAAGAGGCTCCTTTAGTATGGTAAAACAAACTGTAATATGGGAGAATTTTATAGGAGATAGATAGATGATAGGGAGATTTATGGGCAGCATGGTGGCTCCGTGATTAGCACTACAGCCTTGCAGCGCTGGTCAACATCTGCAAAGATTTTGTATGTTTTCTCTGTGTCTGCGTGGGTTTCCTCCGGGTCCTCCGGTTTCCTCCCACACTCCAAAAAATTTGAGGAGGGGAACCGATTTTATTAAAAATACTTAAAATTTGACTTTGATGGCAAAAAATTTGATCCAAACAGAAAATATTTACCTTCACATCTCCTAAATGTAATACATGGACATTTGTAGAGTTCACAAATGTGCCCTATTGATATGTTCACATGAATAAATCCACATAATATCACTAAAACTGTAATAACTAGATATCTGCTTTTCAGCTAGACATTTTTAGACAGTCACAACCTGCAAAATATATATATAAAACAGAATAAAAAGTAAAGGCGCCATAAAACCTATAGAATTTTGAAAGCAGACAACTAGGCGATGCATTTGGCAATTAACATTCAAAATGTCCTCTAAAATATGTACAAATCCAGAATACTCTACTTTCCTAAAAAAGTAAGATGTGAGGAGATCATACAGACCCCACATGTGTATATTCACCAAAACATGCAGCAAAGGGAACTGCAGAAAATTCACACAGATCTATCATTGTCTGTTCCTTACACAATGGTAACCCAAATAAATAACTATATATCCATAAACCCCTCTAATGAGATAATAAAAGTCACGTTTAGATGTGCGCCATTGTATTAGCCGCACAATAACAGAACCCTCCGCGCTTCATAAGAATGAAAGTGAGAATGTCATAACATAGGTGTAAATAATGGAGGATGATGGGAAATAAAAACTTTATACCAGGACATGTGTGTGTTTTTGGTGTTACATATAACTTTATGGACATGTTCTGGTCGCGGTGTAGTCACATTAGGCGAAGAGGATTGAATGTTCATCGTATCAGTCAATTTTCCCAACAAAAAATAACTATCACAAAATAAAAGGGAATAAGAGAGAATGGGCCACATTTATCACTTTTGTGTGCATAGGTGTAGTAGTTGTGCCTAAATTCTGGTGCACTGTTTTCCAGAATTATCACAAGCTTTTACAGAATTAGCACAACCATCTGTGATAAGTTAATTTCCTGCCTCTTATTAATCACTTTACTTTAACACAGTTTAGGCACAGTTTTGGCACAGTTTCGGCGTAATGTTAGATTCAGGCACTTACATGTCATCCTGCTACAAGCTCCTCTCTGCTTCTCCCACAGCCCAGAATGAAGATAACACTCACAGCAGCACCCAGGTGTGTGACACCCTGCACCCAGTGACCTCCTCAGCAGGGGATTCTCCTGGAGGGGATCCCCCAGGGCTGGTCTCCTGCTGCACCCCTGTAATTCTGCACAGTATCCCCCTCAGATACACTGGTGATACTGTGCAGAATGACATGGGGGACACCTGTCAGTACTATGTGCAACATTCTGTAACGTTCTCTTCTCTCTTGCTTTGAGCTGAGGATTCTGCAGAATGTTTTGTAAATAGAAGGTGATGAAGTGTAAATAGAGTCTGCAGCTCCTGTCTGCAGAGTATCTAATGACTGTATTATCTGTACTAGTGTCTGCAGAGTATCTCATGTCTGTATGATCTGTTCTAGTGTCTGCAGTGTCTGGATGAGCTTTTCTGCTAGAAATGAGCTGTTCTGCAAAGGGGCTCAGTGCTTTCTTCTCAGTTAACGCCAGCTCCGGGCTGGAGTGTTTTTGCGCCCGTTTTTGCGCCTAAATGAAAAGTCGCAAGTGATGAATATCATTAGGCGCATCAAAACATCTGGATTGCTAGGATAAATGAGGGAAAGCTGGTTGTTTTTTGCTGGGCAGCTAGCATTTAGTCACATTTAGTCGCAAAAATGGCACAAAAAATGGTGCGCCTGAATGAAAAGGCGCAAAAACAACAGAAAAAAACGATTGATACATGTGGCCCAAAGTGTGTTCTTAGATTTGCATAGAGAAGGGTTAAAAACATGAATATTAGTTGATATTATCCCTTCTCAAAATGTAGTACTAGTAACATATAAAGTGAATATTTCCATTATCTGTGAGGTGCAGCAGCTCCTGTGTGCTGCTAATACTCCCTGCAGCCTGATGGCTAAGAATCTGGAGATGGGGGAGACACTTCAGAGGGCTGTATCTCTGGTTCTGTGACTCATAGAACCTCACTTCTTTTTTCCTATGAAAGAAGAGAGTCTCCTCTTTTATATGAATCTAAATTTGTGTTTCTAAAATGCAGAAAAACTGAGATATTAACTGTTAAACTGCGGTCGGAAGTGATATTTATATATAAAATATGGCACCTGATATTCTCACTTTAAACCTGAATATCTCTGGATCCATAGCACCTAGAAACAAAATTCAAGATTCATTTGAAAGAAGAGATTCTCCCCTTTCTCCTTGGGGGCCCTGGGCAATTGCCACCTTTGCCTACCCATAGCGCCGGCCCTGCCTTGGTTGCCACAGTTTTACAAAGTTTTCAGATATATTTGCGGTGTCTGCCATTGTTGGAAATAATTTAGAGTCAAATGTGTGAATAAAATTAGAACCAGTTCACTGACCAACATCTTGCTCCTGCGTGATAGAGATTAGGAGCATAAAATGTTAAAAATTACTTTTTACATTAGTCTGTATCTGATCAGTAAGCCCTAGAGGTACAACTATGTTTTTGTAATTTAAATTACTTATGCATATTATGTCTATTATGGGAACCTGTCACCAGGGACCTCATTTTCTGCCTATTCTAAGCATTTGCACTACAATGTAATTGTGGACTTTGGTTTGGATGCATTTTAAAAAACAACATGTGCCTTGTCTGTGTTACTCACTCCTCAGATTTTAGCCCCCTCCTTTGTGCTCCTGTACAGCTCCACCTCCTGCTCCTTCTCAGAGGTCACAGCCTGGTCAGCCTGACACAAGCTGTATAGGAGCACAAAGATGGAGTCAGCCTACAGCTCAGACAAGTCACATGCTTTTTTTAAATGCATCCAAACCAAAGCCCAGCCTCTGCGACTACCCCAGGATTTTGTCAGGATGCAAGGTAAGTTATAACACACAATTATATTGCAATGCAAATGCTTAGAAAAGGTAGAGAGGCATATTTGCACTGCAGGTGTTATGGGCTTTTACAATCTGTCTTTTAGTGAAAATACGGTCCCTGGTGACAGGTTCCCTTTAACCCCTTAAGGACGTAGCCATTTTACAGCTTAAAGGGAACCTACCACCACGAATCTACCTATAAAGGTAGATCGGGTGGTAGGTGGATCAATAGGACATGAGGATAGCCCTTTTAAGGGCTAATCCGCACGTTCCCGCAATGTTTTGAAAAGTTTTATTGCCCCAATATTCCTCGCGCTGAAGATTTTCGGTAGGAGAAGAAAAGAGGCTACTGGGGCGTGGAGTAGCCGCCTCGTGTAACCTCAGATGCGGCTACTCCACATGTCCTATTGATCCACCTCATGTCCTATTGATCCACCTACCACCCGATCTACCTTTATAGGTAGATTCGTGGTGGTAGGTTCCCTTTAAGGCTCAGCCCGATTTTTTAGATTCTGACATGCATCGCTTTATATGGTTATAACTTTTGAACACTGTTACTTATCTAAACGATTCTGAGACAGTTTTTTCCCCACATATTGTACTTCATTTTAGTGGTAAATTTTGGCTGATAAGTTTTGTATCTTTTTTTTTTTTTTTTTTTTTGTAAATAAATGCATTTTTTTTAAAAATTTGCCATTTTCAAGATTCTAAATCATTGCGTTTTCAGGCAGATAGATTTACCACCTAAATAAATTGCTGAATATCATTTCCTATATGTCTACTTTACATTTTCATCATTTCTGAAATGTCTGGATAATTTATTTTGACGTCACGCGGCTTACAAATTGAATATCGCTTTTCCGGATTTTCATAATTGACTATTTTGGGGATAAATACAGTTTTGAATGAAATTTTACATATTTAGCATCAAAACCCCCTATATAACCAACCAACCCATTTTCAAATCTGTACCCCTCAAGCTATCAGAAACAGCTTTTACGAAGATAGTTAACCCCTTGAGATCTTCATAGTAATTAAATCAAAATGGAGGTGAAATTTAGAATGGTCAAATTGTGCCGGGTATACGTTCATTTAGCCCTAAAATTGACACATTTCCAAGCAATAAAAAGAGAAAACCCACCATACAATTTGTTCTATAATTTCTCCTGAGTACAGAGACCCTCACATGTGGCGGGGACTTGTTTTAAGGACGCACAGCGAGGCGCAGAAGGGAAGGAGCGCCCTGCAACTGCCAGGATTTTAGTTTCCTCATTGGCCCTTTTTGCAGGCTATAACATTTTCGCTTTTACGTTATTGGGGCCATATGATGGCATTTTTTTTGCGGGATGAGATGCTTTATCCAGTGTTAGCATTTTCGGGTTGGTATCCCCTCTTGTTGAAAATTTAGGAACTTTTTTTGTGGGTAGGAGTAGAAAAGCATCAATTCTGTACTGGATTTTTGACTTTTCTTATTTTTTTGGTGTTCACCGTTTAGCATAATAATCATGTTATCTTTATTTTACGGGTTGATACGATTACGGGGATACCATACATGAATATTTTTTCTTACGTTTTACTAAATTTGTCAAATAAAACCCTAATGTGGGGAAAAATCTATCATTTTTGTATTGCCGTCTTCCAAGTGGCATAACATTGTTACTTTTTTGGCTACGGAGCTGGTTGATGGCTTGTTTTTTGTGGGACATGTTGTACTTTGCAAAAGTATAATTCTGGAGTACATATGTTTTTTTGATCACTTTTTATAGCATTTTTTTTATAACAGTTTTTTTATGGCGTTTAACGTGCGGGTTCAATAATTATTTACTGCTATTCTACGGGTTGTTACGGACGTGGTGATACTATATATGTGGGGTTTGTGTTAGGATTAAGACTTTTTTTGAGTTATATGTCTCTTTATATGTTTAGGGGCTTTTGGACATTTTTATTGATTTCTTTATTTTTTATTGAATTTTTTTTATTTTACTTTTTCACTTCTTCCACCAAGGGACATGAACAAGCAATCATCTGATTACTTGTTCATGATAATACTCTGCAATACTGATGTATTGCAGGGTATTAGCAGTGTCAGCCTATGCACTTGCATAGGCTGGCACTGTGCCAGTAAGATGACGTCATAGATGCCATCTTACCGGCAGTTCTTGCAGGCAACACTGGGGTCCAGATGATGCCACAGCAGCAAACGATCGTGGGGGAAAGATCCCCCAGAAGCATGTTAGATGCCGCGGTCGCGCTGACCCCGGCATTTAACGGGTTAAGCACCTGTGATCGGAGCCCACTCCGATCGCGGGTGTTACACTGGAGTGCCTTCTATATGTTACAGCCGGCACCCCGTGTTTCCAGATGCCGATTTGGCTCAGATCTTCTATTACTAATTTTTGGCCTGCTTTGACACACAGCAACAGCTAGAAGCACAGAAGATTTTAGTGCTGATGATTTTTAGATAACACTTATGACCTATTAGTCTTATAAGTCATGGAGTCACTGACTAACCTTCCAGTCTGTAAGACAGCTATCACCATGTGTAGTGTGTGGGTATTATAGCCAACTATGTCCTTCATGGAAAATCTCTTTTTGTAGTTTATTACCATATATACTCAAGTATAAACCAGGGTACCTAAGTTTACCACAAAAAAAGGGAAAAAGTATTGGCTTGTATTGACAAGGGAAAAAGTATTGACAAGCCAAGTGTGGAAAATCCAGCCATTATTCTATAATAAAATGTCCAGTGGTCTCCTCTCATCAATAAAATGTCCAGTAGTCTCCCCTAATGAATGAAATGTCCATAGTAGCCCCTCCGATTAATATAATGTCCAGCAGAGTGCCCCCATAAAGGTAATGTCCAGCAGAGTTCCCCCATTAATATAATGCCCAGCAAAGTGCCCCCATTAATATAATGCCCAGAAAAGTGCCCCATTAAAAAAATAAAATTAGTACCGGGAGGCGCCGGAGGTTGAGTACTAACTTTATTTTTTTATATACTCGAGTACAAAGATTGTGCTGAAAAACTTGTCTTATACTCGAGTACATACGGTAACTATTCTCTATTACATCCAATGTTTTTGTCGCTCTCTGAGGCCTGCTGCTACTATGCTGTGGCCCTGGGTACTTTTAAGCACATTTGATAATGAGTTTTCCAATAGTGGGAAAAGATTTTTCTCTTACACAATATGTTCACTACCTCAATAGTTTCTATATCTCCTGTTGATGAAGGTTGATGACCGGATCAGAGTTTGCTGTACACATTTGTATTAACCATTGAGCACTGTACATGTATTGTTTGTTTGTATTGTTTGTACAGGTAAAAGAGGTACGGGTATCTGAAAATAGCACCCAAGGATAAACCTGACTTGTTTACAATTCTCTACTTGATCTTGCCTAATCCCATGATGTTACACAAAGAAGCAGCATGTTTCAGGTGCCTTAAATACATCCCTGGGTTTGCCTCTACTCAGATGTTGCCAATAAATCATCATAATCAAAAGCTTCCAAAGACACAACATCATCATATGGGCTAACCCAAATTGTTTAGAGGCATATTAATCTTAGTGTATGTAAAGTGTGGACTTTGCAGAAAGTATAAACATGCTGTAAACAATTCTTTGTCTCTCATTCTGGCATTTGGCAAATTTATGACTTAAAATAGCAAAGGAAAGTTTATTCTGTTTTCATGTCAGATGGTAAGAAAAGCATGCATACGTGTTTTTTATGTAGTGAATGTAAACTTCTGGTTTCAACAAATATATGTATATACAGGTGTTTATGTACTTAAAGAAAGTCCAGAGCAGCTCATTAGATGAAAAGGTGGGTGCAAGACTACTTAGGTGTATTAATATATATATATATATATATATATATATATATATATATATATATATATATATAGACACACACACACACACACACACACACAGTATATATATATGCCAAGTGGATCAAGCAGCTTCAGCTTGTCAGGATCAGTGGATCCTCTGGACCACCGCGGGAGATGGAACTAGCCGACACCTGGGACCGGAGCCCAAGCGGCACCTGGTTTTCACCAGAGCCCGCCGCAAAGCGGGTTGGACTTGCTGCGGCAGGATACCACTAGGTCGTTCCACAGGTGCGACCAGCCCGCAGTGGCAGCCGAGGTCGAGGTACCTTAGCGGATGACAGTCTCGTAGTCAGATCCAGGCACAGGGTCAGGGCAGGCGGCAGAGATGCAACGTCAAGTCCAAGGTCAGCAACAGGAGGTCCAGGCAGGTGGGAACGGGAACACAGGCACACGGAACACAGCAACACGGAGGAACTCGGGTAACACAGGACACAGGAGCGGGAACACACAGGAATACACGGGAACGCAGGAATACACAGGAACGCAGGAATACACAGGAACGCAGGAATACACAGGAACGCAGGAATAATCGCTTGGAAGCTTTCTCTAAGGTTATGAGGCACAAAGATCCGGCAAGGGTAACAGGAAGAGGCAGGCTTATGAAGAATTGGGCAATATGGCCAGCGCCAATTAATGGCGCGCCGGCCCTTTAAATTTGGAGAAGGTGCCGCGCGCGCCCTAGCAGTCGGGGACGCGCGCGCACAGCGGAGGGGAGCGAGCCAGGAGCCTGGACGGGTGAGATGCGCTGGCGGCGCGCTGGCGGAGACAGGGCGGCACTGGTGAGCCCGCGACCCACATCGTGACACAGCTCTAGTGTTGAGCTATTCTAAAGCTAAGTTACAGTGGTCACACAAACATATTATAAGAGGACAAGTGATAAAATTATTGATGGCAGGTATGTGTCACCTAGGTGCCTGTCCTTGGTGATGAAGAAACCCAGTAACTGTATGCCAGTAATGTTACTCAGCAGTTTTTCCTACGGCAGTTCTTGTCTGGGTTTTTATGGAGCGACCAAAGAAGGGTGGGGAGGTCGCTCCCATACTTAAGCCCAGGTTTTGCCACTTATCAAAAAATGTTGTGTGTGCTACAAGAAGGGAACACGGAAAGATACCGGTTATCAATGCGACACTTGCGCAGATAAGCCAGGGCTGTGCATCAAAGACTGTTTCCGCTTTCCATACTTCCCTGGAATATTAATTTTATTGTTATTTTGTCATTTTCGTTATTTTTATACAATCCTGAACAAACATACCCAAAATTTCATTGCAATTTTGGCCATTTACAAATTGATATTATACCTAAAATTTTAAACCACTTTTCATGTCATTATACCCCTAGATGAATACTGAAGGAAAAATAAATTTTGCCCCGGATTGCAACTTACGCCTCAAAAACTTTCATTATACCCCTAGATGAATAATTTCTGCTTTCTGAGTGTTGTTTTCTTTTTTTATTTTTATTATAGGAAAATAACTTTATTTATTTCAAATATCAATACACAACAATCTGCTTACATTTCACTTATACCATTAATAGCTATGGAGCTTTGGACATCGCCAAAAGAGATGTATCCATCCTGCTCCTTTGTCACCACATTTTATACGTGTCCTTCTCCTTATAATCTTGTAAAACCATTTTGGTGTTCTGTGAAGCCTATGAACAATAAAATACTGTGACACCTTATGAGATCCATTATTAGACACTAACGGCACAGTGCTAAAAAAATATAGTCCCAAACTTCCTTTCCACCTGGATGTGAGCCTATATCTACTTCCCAATTCCTAATACATTAAGTATGCCTGTAATAATAAACCGTAAATATCATATGAATTTTTTCTCCTCAAAATTACCCCAATCTTTTCATCAGCACTATTTGTGCAACTGGAGAACAAATTCCTACAAATCCACCATAACCTTATATACAAAAAAATATATCACCTAACCCATATTCCCTCTTCAGCAATTCAAATGTCTTCATAGAACCATCCCAAAATATCTGATCCAGGTGCCTAATCCCTTTTCCTATCCATTCTTTATAACCCTGTATTCTCCTGCCATTAAGTCCCCTATTATCCCAAATAGGGGTCATTTCTATCCTATCCTTAACCTTTAATATTTTTTTCATCTTTCACCAACTAAACTTTGAAGTGTCAATTACCCTAACTAATTTAGTTTCCTGAGAAAGACCTGTCTCCATAAGCTCTGCTATACTTTGATTCTTATTCTCAAACCTAAAATGACAAAGAAAGCCTTTGATTACTTCTTCTGGTGTATTTTTTAAAGTCACAGCAACTGGCACAGCTACAAAGTATAATCTCCAATCTGGTAGTGCCAACCCACCTTTATCTTTTGGGCAATTCAAATTCCTGTTACCAATTCTCGCTTTCTTTCCTCCCCAAAAGAGATCCGTGCACACACTGTCCATGGCCTTAAAAATCCTTTCTGGGATTTTCACAAGGGAATTCCTAAACAAATATAATGCCTGAGGAAGGAACACCATCTTTATTAGGGACAGTCTAGCGGCGTAAGATAATTTTCTCCCATATTTTAACTCTCGCTGTCCAATTTTTTAGTAAGGGTAATATATTTAAATCTACAAAACTGTCCAAGTTATTTGATATTTCAATTCGAAATATCTTCGAATAATTCAAGTATCGAAATGCTCCCCCCCATCTACTCTTTCAATGGGTAAATCTGTCTCAACCCTACCATCCCCCAAAGACATGCAGACTTTTTCCAATTAATTTTTCAACCGGATAGCTTCCCATAAGAATGAGATATATCCCTCCTTTTACCCATGGCCACTGGCGTATTGCCGAGGAATAACAGCATGTCATCCGTGTATAAAGATATTTTCATTTCAACCCCCCCCCCCCCTTCCCCAATTTCAGCAGCCACAACTTCAAGAACTAATGAAAAGATAAGGGGAGACAAAGGACAGCCCTGTCTCGCCCCTCTTGTCAGCTGGAGATGGGCAGACCTCCCCCCACCGATGCACACATAGGCGCTGGTATTCTTGTACAAAATTTGGGTATTGTTTTCAATAAGGTTCACTTATGGTGGTGTTACATTATTCTGTTAGCTCAAATCTACTATAAATGTGGAATTGGGCCTATAAGTCACTATTGCTTTATCCTGAAAGCCTTGAAGAGTTTAGTTTCCAAAATGGGGTCAGCTGGTGGGGTTTTTAACCATTTCCATTCCCCAGAGTCTTTGTAAATGAAAGTTGGTGGCATAAAATTGTTTCTGGAAACGTAACCCACACATAAAATGGTGTTTCGCTGGCGCTTTGTTCGGTGCCCTGCTATATGCCCTAAAAGCAGTAAACTGGGGTGTGTGTTTTTTCCTACAACCCAATGTAAATTTGTACATTTTAGGCCCAAATTAATATATTAGTGAAAAAAAATTATTTTTCAAAATTTCACTTCTATCTTGCTTTAATTCCTGTGAAACACCGAAAAGGGTTAACAAACTTTCTAAAAGTGGTTTTGAAAAGCTGGAGGGGGCATTTCTGAAAATTGAGTCATTTGTGATGGTTTCTTATTGCAAAGTCTTATAAAAAGCTCTTAATTGCAATAGTCCATATACACGGTTTCCAAATTTTCCAAAAAATTGTTATTACTATTGTAAGTCTTCTAACATCCTAGAAAATGTTTACAAAGTTATTACGTTATAATGCAGAGCTATGGTAAATGTTATTTATTAAGTAATTTGGATGGTAAGATTATCTAAAAAAAAAACATAAATTAGGAAAATTGCAGATTTTTTAAAATTTTTTGCTACATTTCCCATTTTTTTTATAAACTAACATTTATCACTGAAACCACCTTTTCCCATTGTGCCACCCATTTGTCTGAAAACCTTTGAGGGACCAATGTCTGATTTAACCAATTTTTAACGTAATGATTGAGATATGTGATAAGCAAATAACGGGTATTAATAAATTCAGGTATAGTTGTAGCTCCATAATTTAATTTGGACCAATGCTTTCTAATTATTTCTGCAATAAAGTCACTCCTGTCATTATGAGTCAAAACAAAAGGTGATAGACTTTTTTTCTCTGTGTACTGAATTGGGATCTGTACTGGTGAGAAACACCCAATCAGTGGGCTACACACATGCAAAAAATAGACTACATTAAATAAGATAAACAACATGTGTGAAATAGCAAATGAAAATTAACTTTATTAGAGTTTGGACACAAGACAAACATAAACAGGACAAAAATATCATAAAATCATTTAAAAAGGAATGCACCCCAGTGCACCCATATGTACAAAATCTTCCGGAGCCCGACACCTGATAATGTCGGGTTTAACCAGACCTGGGCCACACAAGAAAACCAACCCACTATGGAATCATGAATATATGCATCAAGCCTGCGTCTGTGGGGGAAGAGGTAAGCGAAATGGCTGTCAGGCGCGATACGCGGCGGAACGCGTGGGGCGATTTGTCCTGGGTCCACATCTCCACCTCACACATTTGGTAAATATTGCAGGTTAGACGGGCGTCTAGTGGGCTTTCTATCCATTCTCAGTCACTCCAGCGCAGAGGATTTACCTGCACTTTCGTGCTCACATTCCCACACATCCTCGGGCTGGACTGCCTGACAGCCATTTCGCTTACCTCTTCCCCCACAGACGCAGGCTTGATGCATATATTCATGATTCCATAGTGGGTTGGTTTTCTTGTGTGGCCCAGGTCTGGTTAAACCCGACATTATCAGGTGTCGGGCTCCGGAAGATTTTGTACATATGGGTGCACTGGGGTGCATTCCTTTTTAAATGATTTTATGATATTTTTGTCCTGTTTATGTTTGTCTTGTGTCCAAACTCTAATAAAGTTAATTTTCATTTGCTATTTCACACATGTTGTTTATCTTATTTAATGTAGACTTTTTTTCTCTGTCTTATAGGTTAGTAATTCTTCCATTTCTATCAACAATTCTTTAGGGTAACCTCTGTCCAAAAATGTTTACTTATATTGTCTAAATAAACCATGGGTCTCCAGTAATTTGTTTGAAGCACAAAATTTGCTATAAAGGTAAAGATCTTAAGATGCTTTAGGATGTCCACTTTCAAAACTCACAAGGTTATTGCGATCTGTGTCTTTAACAAATATATTAGTGGATAAAACATTGTCTTGGAGAGTAACTAGTACATCAATAAATTTCAGACTTGAGGGATGCTTGACCATAGTAAATTTGATGGTGGCATCAATAGTATTAAGAGGTATAAAAAGGTATAAAAATCCATAGGCGATAAATAAATCACCATAGGCGATGGAGAAACACATCATCAATATACCTCCACCACCTGAGAACAAATTCAGAGTGTGGGGAGGAATAGATGTGGTCCTCCTCCAGCGTGGTCATTACTATATTGGCACTCATGGCCACTTGAGTCAAGATAAATGATTAAGACACTCAAACAAAGTGTAAAAACTGAACTGGAGGGGGCGTGGCCTGACTGCGGACGGAGATGGTCGCACACTAAAACCTCTCCTGCCCGAACCCTGCTGAGACGCCGCTACAAACAGCAAATCCAGTGTGAAAGGCATCAGTAAATGGGAGCCAAGAGGAGAGGGGGTACCCGGACCCCAGCAGCGCCCCTCAGCCGATCCACAGCCCGCGGAATTGGCCGATTCTTAATGGCAGCCGCCGCCGCCACTCAGCCTGCAGCCGCGGTGAGCTCCGCTCCAGATCAGAGCCCGGACCCGCGGAAAACCCCTGCGGCAGAAGAACCGGCGGCTTCCCTACCTGCCTCGGACCGCGCAGACGAAGCACCGGAGCCTGAAGACTCCAGGAAGGCTGCGTTCCTCCAGCTCCACGTGGCCAAGATGGCGGACGACCGCATGGAGGTGAGCGCCGCTGCCCAGATTACCAGCCAGCCGCCAGCAGCAGGAGCAGAGGAAGCGCAGGGGGCCACGACAGGACCAGACACCTCCTGGCACCAGTCGGAAGAGGGGATGGAGAGCACCGTCCCGGGGGAGGCGATGGCCGTAACGGACAATAACATGCAGCACCATGTGGCCAAGATGGCGGCCGGATCAGGTACTGTCGGGCCAAAAGGGGGGGGGCGGGCTATCCAGGCCCATCCATGTGGTAGCCCAGGTATATAATGCCCCACAAAGCCCACCTGGGATAGGGGCTCTTGGGGTACCCCAATGTCCAGCACCCAAGCCCGGTGAATCCCCAAGCGTGGCCTTCACATCACAGGCCCAAGGGGTGAAGAAGGCCCTATTGGAGACACATGGCCCAGCTGTGCGGCCCAAGGCAGGCCCGTCGACTCCCAGCCGTGGAGTCAGCACCTCCTGGGCTGAGCAGGTGGAAATACAACAAGAGAGAGAGGGGGGTCAGGGGGACCTGCAGTGGAGAGAAGAGAAAGAAGGGAAGGCAATTCCATCTGCGCCCCATTCCCCGGTATTATGGCCGGATTCAGGGGAAGAATGGCCAGTCACCCCAGTGACCCATACCCCATGCCCTTCCCCAATGTGGTCTGTGTCACAGCCGTCTCAAGATAGGCCTCATCAGGCCAAAGTCCTATATGGTCATATTGCATCTAATACAGAGCTCTCTCAGGGGGGAGTCTTTGAGTCTCAGAGAGTCATGTTGTCTCAAGAATATGGCGCACTGGCCGAATTACGGGCTCTTAGCTCCCACCTTCGCACCATCCCCACCAGGGACGATATGGAGAGTTATGTTGCCAGGTTAGAGCAATCTTATACCGCTGAACTTCACGCAGTGAGGGAGGAAGTACAACAGTTGGAGAACCGTGTAACATCTACTGAGGTCACTCAGCATGATCTTAGTGCCCGCCTTGAGTCACAAGCCGCTACCATTGCTGCCCACTCCTTTCAACTTCAATTCTTGGCTGACCAAAGGGATAACGCAGAGAACAGGGGAAGGCGCAACAATATCAGAGTTCGGGGCCTGCCCGAGTCAGTAGAAAATTCTGCGCTCCACGATACCTTACGCCAGTTGTTTAACTCCATCTTAGAGGTGCCAGCAGACACGCCGGTGGAGCTGGACAGGGCGCATCGTTCCGCCTCCAGATCCGCCAAGCGGAGCATAGATTTGTTATCCGACACCCGGGGGAGGTTCCCGCTGTGGCAGCGGCATTACATATTGAAGTTCCTGATTTACCGGAATGGCCGGGTCTGCCATTGCCACCTCTGCGGGGGGCTGCTCCTCCGCCAGGAAGACCCCCTAGACGCCGGGCTCGGCGGGGCCGCGGCAGGGGAGGAGCACAGATGGGCCGTGATCCGGGGCCGTTGCCCCCGGAATGAATATCATTAGGCATAATTGTTTGTTTCAAGATATGCTTTCTTCCTCAGGGTTAAAGTACTGGGTAGAGAGACGGCCTTTTGATAGCCGATTAGGCTCCTAAGGATGGAGACCGTTATTAATATCAGTGGCTTACATTGATAATAGGATCCTGTGGGTCCATCAGTGGCTCGAGGTCCCAAAGCCGTCTTCTCTACCCTCCAAATGTTCAGTGATATCTTGATTCTTAAATACTGTTCTTTCTCTACGGTTATATTGTTCTCTTGAAACTGGATTTGGTATATTGTTATGTTGCAGATTCAATGTGTAATATGCGGTTGTCGGGTGGGGGGAGGAGGAGCCTTCCGTGGTCAGCACACTACCCACCGGGGAATCCGTAGCCAGCGGGTCTGTCTGCGGTATTATAAGTGTTGTCTCCCCACTGATCAGTGTTTGTTTGTTTGGTGTCAGTCTACTTTGTGTTGGTATTGTCTTTAAACGTCGCGTCGTAGCGTTTTATTCCTTCCCCTTGTCTACCCTCTCACATTTTTCCTGCTATAACACCAGAGGGTCCGACATAGTGCACTATTCTTTCAGCGAGACAGCGAGCGGCTAAGGGGGTCTCAGATTCTCTATGGATACTTTACGTCTCGCGTCCCTCAATGTTAGGGGACTTAATGTCCCACAGAAAAGGTCACAGATCCTGTATGATATGCACAAACAGAGAGTTAACGTCCTTTTCTTACAGGAGACCCATTTCAGATCCACCAGTGTGCCAGACATTCGGGATCGTTATTTCACACGATGGATCCACAGCGCCAATCTGGAGGCCAAATCGAGGGGAGTGTCGATAGCCTTCCATAAGTCACTACCACTGGAGGTTATGGCGACAAAGGTAGACGATGAAGGTAGATACGTCTTTGCGAAGGTAAGAGCCTTCGGGCAGGTGCTCACTCTAGCAACCTGGTACCTCGCCAACACTGGCCCTGCACCAGCATGTAGGACAATGATGGGCACACTGTCGGACTTCATGGAAGGATACCTTATAGTGGGGGGCGACTTTAACTTCCCTATGGACCCCTCAATGGACACTTCGGGGGGGCGGGACAATATCCCACTCAGTCACCTACTGGGACTACGGAGAGATCTACATGCCTTGCAGCTGGTTGACATCTGGCGGGTCCTCCATCCACGGGACCGGGACTATTCCTACTTTTCCCCGGCGCATGGCTCCTATAGCAGAATTGATTTCTTCCTCTTAAGTCACAACGCTCTTAAATGGGATCCCAAGACATCAATCGGGAACATTCTCTTCTCAGACCATGCCCCAATTTTCTTGACGCTGTCCATACAGCGCCATAGTCGCAATCCCTGGAGATGGAGACTGAACGACAACCTCCGCAGGGACTCCGTTTGTGCAGAAGAGATCAGGGAGCATTTAGCGACAGTTATAAACAGTCCGGAGTGGAGGGATCCGGCATGCCCTGCACAGCAGTGGGAGCAATTCCAGGGGGACTTGCGGGATATCTTTATTCGGCATGGAGCCCGCCTCAAGTCGGATAACAATGCACGGATCGTTGCTCTTATGGCACAGATCCAGACACTGGAGTTGCGCCACAAGTCCTCCCTGACTGCTTCCGATCTGGCAGAGTTGATGGGAGCCAGGGAATCATTGAGATCTCTCTTGGACCAAAAGTACCTACAACACCGGGCTAGGTTCCAGAGCTACTTATACGACCACGCGGACAAATGCGGTAGACCTCTTTCCCGATTGCTACACCCCCGTTCTCAGGCCTCTTATATCCCTAAGATTAAAGGCTCTAAGGGAACGAAGGTCTTTCATCCGGATGAGATATGCGATAGTTTCGCTTCCTTTTACTCCTCGCTATACGATATTAGAGGTAAAGAGGGGCCCGCATCATTCCCCTCCCAAGATGCCCGCATAGACTCGTACATAGCAGAGACGGGTTTGCCAGTCTTGCCCCCGGAAGTCTCCGATACTTTGGAGCAGGATATCGAGACGGTAGAAGTGTCGGCTGTAATTAAAGATACTCCGGCGGGGAAGAGTCCTGGACCTGATGGGTTCACCCCGGCTTTCTTTAAACAATTTAGAGAACTGCTGTCCCCTTTGATGGCTAAAGTGTACGGAGCTGTATCATCGGTCTCGGGCTTTTCTCCCAGCGGTATGGAAGCTCACATTAGTGTGATGCCCAAGCAGGGTAAGGACCCTTCGCTGCCGGCTAGCTATAGACCCATATCCCTTATAAATGTGGATGTGAAGTTGTTCTCGAAAGTTTTGGCGGAAAGGTTGGCCCCCCATGTCCCAACAGTAATACACACCGACCAGGTAGGATTTGTTCCTGGGAGGGAGGCGCGAGACAACCTAAATAAGACATTCCTTCTAATGTCCCATGCTCAGGCGCGCTCTATACCCTCTTGTCTACTCTCTGTAGATGCGGAAAAGGCCTTCGACAGGGTCCATTGGGGCTTCATGGTGGCAGCACTTCGACAGATTGGGTTGGGACCAAAGTTTTTGGGGAAAATCCTGGCCCTATATTCCAAACCTACCGCAAGGGTGAGTGTCAATGGGAACCTATCCAAGTCCTTCCCCATCAAAAATGGCACTAGGCAGGGGTGCCCGTTATCGCCCCTATTATACGTCATAGTGATGGAGCACTTGGCTAATGCCATTAGGAAGAATCCTAATATTCACGGGATCACAGTGGGCTCCAGACATTGTAAAGCTGCGTTGTATGCAGATGACCTGTTGTTGTATGTCTCCCAGCCTAGAATATCCTTCCCATCACTCATTCAAGAGTTCAAGAGATATAGTGTGGTGAGTGACTTTAAAATCAATTATACTAAGACTGAGGCTCTTAATGTCTCCCTTCCAATGTCAGAGGTGGATCACATTAAGGATAATTTCCCCTTCCATTGGCGGCAAACATCCCTCAAATACCTGGGAGTCATGGTCCCAACTGATCTGTCGAGGTTATACGCTCTTAACTACTCGCCCCTTCTAGATCGTACACTGAAGGACCTCCAAACATAGGACCGCAAGCGCCTTTCATGGTTCGGTAGGATTAATGTCCTGAAAATGGATGTAATCCCACGCTTTTTATACATCTTCCAGGGCGAGCCGATACTTCCCCCTATGGGTTTTTTCCGTACTTTACGGTCCGCCATGCTGCGATTTATCTGGGGATCTAAGCGCCCGAGAATAGCTTGGAAGACACTGATCAGACCGAAGGCTATGGTGGGGGCGGGCCTTCCGTACCTTAGATTGTATCATCAGGCCTCGATACTTCTAAGATTGCTTGACTGGACTTACAATACGGTATCAAAACAATGGGTCGCCTTGGAACAAACCTGCTCTTCGGCACTGCTTAAATTGTTGCCTTGGGTTCCAGCGGGAACCTTCCCGGCTCCTTCTCCTCAGGCATTCCTGCTCCGGGATGTGCTGCGCTTATGGAGGTCTCTGATAGCAAGGAAGTCCCTGTCCCGCGAGCTTAACCCCCTTACTCCAATCTTTCGGAATCCGGGATTCCAACCGGGAATGGCTAGATTGTCCTTCCTAGGCTGGGGGATCTTGGAGGACCCACGGATGATTGACCTGCTGCAGGGAGCTCCACTCCCCCCACATGGGGATTTCAATCCACGTCAGGGCCACACAGGCAATTCCTGGTTTGAGTATTCACAATTACGATCCTTCATAGTGGGGTCGGGTGACACGGCGGCCTTTGCCGATTCCCTTACTGCCTTTGAGGGATTATTCCGACTAGATTCTGCCCCACCACACGCCATTTCCCAAATTTACACCATACTGACGGACGACTCTAAAACTTCAGAACTCCCATTCGTACGAAGCTGGGAACGTGAGCTGGGGGCCCCGCTGACACAGGAGGAGTGGGACAAATCTTTTCTATTCACACACAAGAAAAGGGGTATAAGATAGTGGCACGGTGGTACCGGGTGCCGACAGTGTTGCACCTGGCTTTTCCCTCGGTTTCGGACATCTGTTGGCGCTGTGGATCCGAGAAAGGAGACATGTTGCATGTCTGGTGGAGCTGTGAGGCCCTCAAACCCTTTTGGAGCCAGGTGTTCGACATGTACCAACGAATCTCGGGCAAAACGGTGACCGCAGGTCCAGACATAGCTCTTCTTTCAGTTCTCCCGGGCCAAATAGGAGCTCAAAAGAAGGACATACTACGTTTTTGCCTGATTGCAGCTAGGGCGGTAATACCACGCCACTGGCGTTCAACCACTTGTCCGTCCTTGGCCGAATGGGCAAAAGAAATGTCTCAACTGTTCCGCATGGAGGAACTCGCTATATTAACACCAGAAGCCCACGAAGAGTTTCTCCTTGTGTGGTCCCCTTGGTTTAGATTTAGGGATTCCCCAGACTTTAAGGCTCTTTTTGAAGTTCAGGCTCCTGGTTAGAGGTTCTTACATATGCTCGGGGGATGTGCACTGCCTGGATATGGGAGGTGCGGAAACCCAGAAGCCTTCCTGGCTCCCTTTAGCACTCGCTCCTTAGGACCCCCCCTCTTCCTTGCGTCCTCCATTCCTTTTGTATCTGTCTAAAATTATGTTACGTCTTGTGATGTGTTTATCTGTTTCCTTTTCTTGTCATTTAGCTCTTTACCAGTATTCTCTTTCCAAGGGCACAAATTACCGCGATCTGTGGAACTAAGCTCGGCCTTATCTCGTAAGGTAGAGAGTAACACAGCTATGGGGGAGGGAGAAGGAGGTTAAAGGATATAATCTCTGTAAAGCTTTGTCACGAAACCTGCCTTTCTTCCCACTCGGAAGGCCTTTTTCCTTATAAAGGGCCTCACTGAAGGTTAAGTGTATGTCCTGGATATATGTTTACCATATATTATAGTATGTTTACCATACATTGTATTTTTTGTATCAACTATTGTAAGATGTTTCTAATGTATTGTGAATTTTCGTTATATAATGTTCAATAAAATTGATTCAACATAAAAACTGAACTGGAAATCATCAAAAGGGGAAATGGATCAGAGATATGGAAGACTACAGATCTGGCCAAGCTTTTTCCTGGCAAGGATCACAAGGCACCAGCAGTTTCTCCCCCTCCACCCAAAATGCATGATCTAAACTAAAAACTCCAAAGAAACACCAAAGAAAGCAAGTACCAAGTACCCTCAGAGCAATACATTGTAGTTTATCATACATTGTATTTTTTGTATCAACTATTGTAAGATGTTTCTAATGTATTGTGAATTTTCGTTATATAATGTTCAATAAAATTGATTCAACATAAAAACTGAACTGGAAATCATCAAAAGGGGAAATGGATCAGAGATATGGAAGACTACAGATCTGGCCAAGCTTTTTCCTGGCAAGGATCACAAGGCACCAGCAGTTTCTCCCCCTCCACCCAAAATGCATGATCTAAACTAAAAACACCAAAGAAAGCAAGTACCAAGTACCCTCAGAGCAATCAAGATACCAATGATGCCAATGACACAAGTATTATCTAAGGGACTACCTTATTGCATTAGATCCAAACCTAATTGGCTTGATTTAGAGGTTGACTTGACACAATTATTTTAGATCCATTAGGCTGAAACATTATTTTCATGATCATACTACTGAGCCACCTGATACAGCACTGACACTAAAACAGTTTGGACTAAGATACAAAAGAACATTTTCTCCTGATACTAACACATCTCACATAGATTCCTTTATTTCAGCAGGAATCTATTAAGCAGGATTTACACAAAATTACACTTAGAGGGTGGTGTTCTTTTTAAAAAACAAACATGACCACTTTAGAAATGGAGGGGTTGGTCCATGACGGCGACATCACCACTCAACCCGCTGACATGGTAGTGCCGTTGTCATCATGGACAATGCCTTACTTAGCTGAGATATGCAAACAACTATTTGACACTACCTGCTGCTGAAGCAGGAATCTATTGCTATTGTGGCCGTTGTACTGTTCCAATAAAGGACTATAGGTTATGCTTTAACAACATACCTCTGAGTGATCCCTGGATTAGTCTACCATCAAGGGCACCCACCTCACCAACACCAGGTATCCCTATCCACACATTGGGGCTGCCCCAGGGTGCACCATCATCAGCCTCTCTATTTTCTTGCACACACCACCTGCCGGAGACCTGCCAGGCTGTGGACGAGGCTTTTGTTCCTTACATCAAGAATCGTGACCATCACTTTGCGCTAGACCACACTAACCAGCCTCTCAGGTATTCAGGGCTCCCGCTTACCGAAAAATGTTAGGCCCCGATTGGGGCACTTGTCTCTGTGTATATATATATGTATATATATACTTAATCTACTTAATCTACAAATAATGTTGATTTTGACCAACACAGTGATTTGCTGCTGTTTTTTCTTTGGATTGTATTTTGAGTACCTGTTGCCTGGCCCTGATTAGCAAGCACTTACCACTTTTTTGCATATATTGTGCTGTTGAAGATTTATTCATTAACAGACCTTGGTTATGGTGCTGTATTATATACTAAGCTTGGTTCTATATTTTTATTCTGAGCTCAATCCTGAAGCTATTTGGCTGTTCAGAGCACATTTCTATTGTTATATTTAAATAATAAGCTTGGTTATTATCAAGTTATTTTCATTTCTTTTGGGGGCACTGTACATTTTTTAAGGATAGTCACTTTATATGATGAAATTAATTAAGGGGAAGAACTCTGTTTAGCAATAAGGAGGAAATGCAACATTAATTACATTTAAAATCGGTGGCACTGTATTTTATTATTATTAATTTGAGGGAGCACTCTTTATGATATGAGAAATTTTGAGGGCATTGTATATAAAAAGGAAGGGCCGCCCTGGTCCCACACTCATTTGATTTATAGGTTTAATACGGAAAAACTTTATGGGACATACACACCCCAGAAGTCTTACATACTATTGAGCAGTTCAGTTCTCAGTTTGACCCTCTTTGACTCTTATCCTGTGTATTGTTTATGTTGAAAAAATTATTTAAGTAGCAATATTTACCTAAGTGTTCACTATGTATTTGCTTGTGGTCCATAGGGACCTCAGAGGTCAGACTCCTACTAATAAAATACTTTCCACAAGACATGTGGAAAGGTGACACATTTAAACTCTTTAAAGACAAATAACCAACATAAAACTATTGTACCACAATGAACTTACAACATTCTGTTCCTTTAACTGGGTCGGGCAGTCCTGTGCAGAGTCCTGGAGTATGAGGAACAGCCACGCGCCATCGTGTTCCTTTGCTGTCGCATTCAGTATATTCATAATGGTACTCTGACTGTACAATAAAGAGAAAAACATGTTAAAACAGGCAAAATATAAACATATGTATGTAATGAACCAAAGGGTATAATGCTGATTAGTGGTTGCTTTTTGTTATTGCAGGCTGTGCTGAGAACTGGAGTATTGGGTACCACATTCTGATTCACTGGTTCTGAAGAGGTTTCCAGAATGTAGGAGGAGCTACATCCAGCTGAGAGAAACATCAGTAGGTGTAGTCAGTCTGTGAAAAGAGTGAGGAGATTTGAGATAAATCTGAGGGAGTGAGCGGATTAGGGCAGGAGAGTGCTCTTGGGAGAGGGGAGGAAATAAGCTAGGTCAGAGGAGTAATAGTTAGTGTGAGTTATTGGATTTGGCCCTACTCCAGATATAATGCATCAATAAATTTTTAGAGGTGAACGAGTTGGACCTACTGCTCCCACCCTTTACAACAGATAAAACTATACCAAAAGTAACTGCATAAAACCGCAATGGTAAAAATAATAAATTTCCATAATAAAAATCACAAAAAGACCAGATTCAGTCCCAGATAGAGGTATACGCAATTTAATGTTGTTCCCTTGCTGGTTTATCTTGGTATCATATATACCCACTATTATCCCTGTCTACCACAGGTTGGTATAGGGTTTTTAGTACCTTACTCTATCTTGATTTTCATTGCTGAGTTTCACATGTATCTGGGACTGAATCTGGTCTTTTTGTGATTCAGCAATTTACTATATGAAAGGCTTCATCAGCTTAATAATGTTCACACCTGGAAAATAAGTAATCTTCTGTCTGTTTGTTGCTCCTATGTAGTTTGTCAAATTCTAATCATTATGGAAATTTCATGTACTTAATAAAATTCATTATTTCTACCTTTGCGGTTTTATGCAGTTATTTTTGGTATAGTTAGTAGGTATAACTACTCCAGATATAGAAAAGAGACTACCATGTTACTTATTTGAAAGGATACACACCCCACAGCTAGGAATTGTGAATATTATGTTTTGGAATCAAACTACAAGAGTGCAGGACAATGGAAAGTGGACATGAACCAGTGAGCCTGTAACGGTAAAGTATTGTGCCTCCATTTTGTGGTTCTGGTCTTGCTCATCTGCCTCCTACCCCCACCATCTTCTTCCTGCATTGGCTGCATAACTACAACTCACAGGTACATTAAGGGCCAAATTAAGTTATTGGAGAGAAACACAGCTAGCCATATCACAGAAGAATAACAGAGCTGGGCAGGTGCATAACTACAGGGGTAGCAGCCATAGCAGCTGCTATGGGGCCCATAGTGTCAGGGGGCCCCAGCAGATGACCCGAGACACTACAGAATGGAGGATGTGCATCATTATATACATGTTATGCTGAACATAGTAAAGCATAATATGTATTAAACAGTGCACAACAGAGTTGACAGCTCTTATAAGAAAAGTTGGTGAGGGGGGCAGCAGAATGACAGAACTGGAAACTTTTCTCTACTACTTGACATCTACTTACTCCATGTGATCAGCAGCTACCGGGAGAGATCTTTGGCCTCTGACACCCACCTGGGATAAGAAGGCTGCCTGAGAGTGAGTATATACATATGTGTTTATATTTGTATAAATGTATGGATGTGAATATGTGATATATATGTGTTGTTTTATATATGTGATGTATGTATGCTATATGTGTACAGTGGGTCGGAAAGTATTCAGACCCCTTTACATTTTTAACTCTCTTCATTGCAGTCAATTGGTTGAGATCAAAAGAGTTATTTTACTTTTGCTCATTAATGTACACTCTGCACCCATCTTGACAAATGTATTGGTAACTTATTAACCCCTTCCTAACTCCTTAGATATCACCAATTGCGGGTGTTATCCCATCGATAAGATGGCACCGAATGGGCGCACATGACACCTCCATCTTGGTGTCATCATTGGGGAGCGCCATAACAGCCTCAGGCTGTCTTGTTTCAACTATTTCATTACAATGCGCAATTTGCACATCATAATAAATGAGTTGGAAAATCCACATGTACTGCATACAGTATTGGGTTAAAGTTCCCCAGGGGGTCTGTAAAATAGTAAAAATAAAAAAAAAGTTACATAAATTATTACATAATTTTAAAAAAATGAAAATTCTAAATCACCCCCCTTTCCCTAGAACTGATATAAATAAACAGTAAAAATAATAAACATACTAGGTATCGTAGCGTTCAAAAATGCCCTATCAACATATAATGATGGTTTTTCACTGCGTTTAGCCTGGTAACGGAAAATAGCACCAAAAATGGAAAATGGCACTTTTTGTCATTTTGAAAAATATAAAAATATTCAATAAAAAGTGATTAAAAGGATGTACAGTCCAAAAAATAGTAGTATTGCAAATATCATCAAAAGTCCCTCACAGCTCCTTACACCAAAGTATAAAAAAGTAATTAGCACCAGAAAATGGCTAAATCCCCCCCAATTTTTTTATACAGGAGGTTTTAATTTTTGTAAATGTATGAAAACATTATAGAACCTATACAAATTTTTTTTATCACCGTGACTACACTGGCCCTAAGAATAAAGCAGACATGTCATTTGGGGCGCACAGTGAAAGCTGTACATTCCAAGCCCACAAGAAAACACTAGAATTTTTTTCCAGCTTCCCATTGCATGACATTGAATAATAAATATTGTCATTATGCAGGGATCCCTGCGGAGATTCTTGGAATTTTTAGTGAGTATTATCAGAACTTATATTCCTCCCAATCAAATTATATGCAGAATGAGATAAAACATTATTAAATGGAGATAGATATACCGGAACTCTCAGTGGTAGGGAGAGGTGCACTAGAGAAGGATATTGAAATTACTGGAGGTACAAGAGGTATTGGAATGTTTGGCAAGGGGCAGTTCTCCGGGGTTGGATGGGATCCCTGCAGAGTTCTATATCTTGTATAAAAAGGAAATATTGTCTCAGTTAAGGTTTGCAACAGTTCATTGGTTAAAGGGATCCTACCCCCTTCAATGAAAGAGGTGTTAATAGGTTTAGTTCCTAAACCGATAAGAATAATAGATTGGTAGATTCATATCGCCCGATCTCTTTAATAAACGTGGATAATAAATTACTTGCTAAAATTATGGCAGAAAGATTTTAAAAATATATTAGATAAATTATACATGAAGATAAAAGAGGTTTTATGCCCACGTTAGATAATTTACGTAGACTGTATTTAAACCTGCAGGTGATCCCCTCCAATCCCGAACAATGATCGTTATTGTTTTTAGACGCATCCAAAGCCTTCGACACACTAGAAGGGAATTTTTTGTGGGCAATATTACAAAAAATGGCCTTTGCCCCATGCTTTATCTCATGGGTAAAATTCCTATATAAAGGAGCAACAGCAAGGCTTTTGGTAAATGATATGATATCTGAATCCTTTAGTTTGGGTAGAGGGTCTCGACAGGGGTGCCCTTTATCTCCCTTATTATTTGAGATAGCTGTAGAGCCATTAGCCTGTAAAATCAGTCAAGATACCCAGATTACAGGTTTCAGGCAAGGAAACGTATATAAAAAAATGTATTAATACGCGGATGACATATTATTATACATAGGGTCCTATACTTCAATTGATAGAGTATTTGAAATATTCTGGAAATACGGACAGTTTTCTGCGTTAAGTATAAACTGGCATAAATCAGTATGTCTACCCTTAGATAAGTTTGAAGGTGTTTTCCCAGAAAAAATAAGATACTAGAAGAAGGAAGTGTAAAATACCTAGGGATAAAAGTTTCGCATATGTTAATTTAAATAGTATCCCCGTAATTAATTGCTTGAGGAAAAAGTTAAAAATATGGAAAAAATTACCATTGAAATTGATGCGAAGAATAGCCTTAATAAAGATGTTGTTAGCGCCAAAAATTTTATATGGATTTTCCACTTCCCCTTTCACTTTTTAAGATAGTTGATAGCCTTCTTTCAGACCTTGTATGGAGAGGAAAACAACCAAGACTTAAGAGGGAGATTTAATTTAACAGATGTGCGGTCTTATTTTATTGAAGCTCATGTTAAATATATAGTTCTGTGGGATAAGGAACCTTTGAAGAATGTCTTTCTCTCAGGAATAGTGGGATATAATTATAATATTCTGGATTTACTCAAAACTGACATTTGGAAAAATCAGAGGAAAAGAAGGAACTGGTCCACAATGGAACTGATGAGTCGGATATGGGAAGATCTTAAGACTAGAATAAGATACAAGGGAATTACTAGGTATACCCCAATTTGGGGAAATAAAAATTGGGAAGTTCCAGATATTAAGGCTGAATTCTGGCTGGAGAAAGGTGTTAATTATATTTACGAATTACTTTCAGATGGGAAATTAAAGCCATTTCAGGAGTTCAGGGGAGAATATGGGATATCAGAAAAAGGTTATTATTCTTTGTACAGTTGACTTATTGGTGGCATGCAATAAATGGCATGAGTAATATAAATGATAGTGTATATCTTCGATTAGAATTGCTGAAATCATCTTTGGTAGGGCCGGTTCTAGGCAAAGTGGGGCCTTGGGCAGAACTAAAAGTGGGGCCCCAAAATAAAACTATTTTATGACCAATCAAAGTCAGCCGTCATGCAATTTTGATTCAAACTGAAACATTTTATATAATACACTTAAAATTTGACTTTGATGGCAAAAAATATAATGAACAGAAAATATGTACCTTCACATCTCCTAAATGTAATAGATGGACATGTGTAGGGTTTACAAATGTCGCTTATTGATATGTTCACATGAATAAATCAACATAATATCACTAAAACTAAACTAACTAAATATCTGCTTTTCAGCTAGAAATGTTAAGACAGTCACAACCTACAAAATATAGCAATAAAACAGATTAAAAAGTAAAAGGCGCCATAAAACCTATATAATTTTGAAAGCAGACAACCAGGCAATGCATTTGGCAATCAACATTCAAAATTTCCTCTAAAATATGTACAAATCCAGAATACTTATATAAAGAAAATATACTTTCCTAAAACAGCAGGATGTGAGGAGATCATACATACCCCACATGTGTATATTCACCAAGATATGCAGCAAAGGGAACACCAAACAATTTTTGCAAAAAATTAGCACTGAGCGTCACACAGGTCTATCATTGTATGCTACCTTACACAATGGTAACCCAAATAAATAACTATATATCCATAAACCAAGCTCATGTGTGCGTTTTTGGTGTTACATATAACTTTATGGACATGTTCTGGGTCGCGGTGTTAGTATGTAGGGGAAGAGGATCAAATGTTCATTGTAGCAGTCAATTTTCACACAAAAAAATAAAATATCACAAAATAAAAGGCAATAAGAGAGTGTGTTCTTAGATAGTTTACATGAATATTAGTTGATATTATCCCTTCAAAATGTAGTAACATATAAAGTGAATATTTCCATTATTTGTGAGGTGCAGCAGCTCCTGTGTGCAGCAAATTCTCCCTGCAGCTGCCGGCTAGGAATCTGGAAGGGGGGGGGGCACACTTCAGAGGGCTGTATCTCTGACACTTAGAACCTCACTTCTTTTTTCCTATAAAAGAAGAGAGTCTCCTCTTTTATATGAATCTATGTTTCCAAAACTCAGGAAAACTGAGATATTAACTGTTAAACTGCCGTCTGGAGTAATTTTTATGTATAAAAATTGAACCGGATATTCTCACCTCAAACCTGAATATCTCTGGATCCATGGCACCTAGAAAAAAAATTCATTTGAAAGAAGAGATTCTCTCCTAAGGGGCCCTGGGCAATTGCCCACTTTGCCTACCCATAGCTCCGGCCCTGATCTTTGGGAGTCATGCTCAAGAGTAAGCTATTCCTGAGATACTGGTACAAAGGAGAGGAAGCATCTAATAAAGGAAGAATTGTGAGTGGCTGGACAGAGGAGATAGGGATTGTGGATGATCAGCTTTGGATTAACGCAATTAGAGATAGATGAAAGGTGTTAAAAAACCTGGCTCATAGATTGGCACAATTATTCTTGATGCATCCTGGGAAAGAATTGTTAACTATATTATACTGGCTGAAGGCTCTGTAAAAATTACAATTAGGAGAAAATGGCGATCTTGGACAACTACATATTTCTGTCAGGAGGAGAGACTGATGTTGGGGGAGATGTAGATGGGGTAGAGAGTGGGGAGAGAGAGAGAGAGGTTTTTTTTTTTTTTGTTTTGTTGGGTTGGGAAAAAGTGGAAAGGGTTAAAAAGTGTTGAAGGGGATTAGTAGGTAGAAGGGATGGAGATTGTCTACGTAAGACCGTAACCGAAAGGTTATTTGTACTCAATTCTGTGTTTTGATTTGTGATTGTATAATTTTGTATGTACTTATAAAATATGTGAGGATGATATATTGTATTTATTAACGTATCCCTCTGATGTGATAAAAATTAAAAACAGTAAAAACAAATATATATATTGTCATTATGAAGTGCAATTTGTTATGCAGAAAACAAGCCCTCACAGAGCTCTTTACATGTAAAAATAAAACTGGACTTGATTACAAAAGTCATACACCTGTCTATACAAGACTTCACAGTTTATAGTGCATGTGTCACGAAGCAGAGGGTGTGAACCTACTGTGCCACGAGGCCAACCTCCTCATGCCTCAGCAATCCCATTTGCTATACGCCCTTGTTACCCAACCTTGGGGCGAGGGTGGGGACGCGGCAGCGGTTACTCATCACATATGCCTGACCCAGCGTCGTGCCTGTCTCTAGCACAACCAGCAAAGGTGAGTACCCAATCTCACCCAAGAGCACCTCTTACTTAAGAGCACCCCAGCACTAACCAAGGATAATCTTGCACTAGGTAGCGCTGTTTCTATTTTCCCCCTCCCTTTTTCTCTGCATATCCACAGTTATAATACACTACTGCACCTGTGGTCAAAATGCTCACTATAACCCTTGTTAAATTCATTGACGCATGTAGTTTCTAAAAAGGGTCATTCCATGGATTTTACTCTGTTGTGAAATTATAGGCCCTCTGAAGCAAAATCTGCCCTGTAAAAAGCCAAGTTGCACTCTTTCCCTGAATAGACTTACCATGTGCCCCCTACATTACTTTCTGATCATGTATTGAGTATTTTCATATTCCGTAGAAATGTTATAGCTAATTGTGGGTTGCATTCCTCTTTTTGCTCTTAACACAAAATTTAAAAAAATTGGAGCCAATGCAATATTTCTTTGGAAATAAAATCGATTTATCCTTTGGACTCTTAGTGAAGGGCTGTATTTTCTTAACAGACTCTTATGAAATACACCAATATACCTAACAGCCAGTTTACCCCAAGGAACCTTCAACTGTAGGTTCCAAGTCGAGAGCCACATTCCCTTTCCTTAATTAAATCAAGTTTCTTTTACGACTCAGTGTGGTGGCATCAACCACAAATCAACGTTGAAGTGTCACTTGATGGCACCCACCCTCCAGAATGGGATGACTGGGCAGAGCATGGTTGAGGCTGGCAGGTGGCAAGTTCCTGGTGCAGGCTGCACACTAGCCTCCTAATATATAGCCTCGTGATATATTCAGCACGTCAGGCACTGGGGTGTTAAAATCATGAAATTTAGCACATTGCACACAGTCATGATAAGTGCCCCCCTTAATCTCTGAAGAGGAATCAAAATGTCATTCAAATAAACAACAAACTGACCAATGAATTCCCTTAGCAAATAATTAACCCCTTAAGGACACAGCTCATTTTCACCTTTAGGAGACAGGCCAATTTTTCAAATCTGCCCGTGTCACGACTTATAGTCATAACTTTGGAGGGCTTTATTTTTAGACAGTTTATTTTTAGACAGCTTTTTCTTGACATGTTGCATTTTAGTTGAATTCTTTTTGAAATTTTTTTTCATGGAAATTTGGTGAAAAAAAATGTAGCAATTTTAATACATCTATATAATATAACATTATATTATTATAATTAATATTATTATAATTATTATTATTATAATTAATATTATAATATTTAATATATATAAAAATAGGATTTGTTATTAAACATTTTTTGTATGTTATTAATATTATGATCATATATTGGATAGGAGTGGGATTATTATTATTTACTATGCATATATCTGTTAATGTTACACAATCCGTGTCACATCCCATTTATATGCATTGGTATATGAATTTGGTCAACACCAAAGTGGCCGAAGTCTGTACGTCTGATTGGTCTCTTACAAAATGGCCGCTGTAAATGTGCTGTGTGCATGTCTGGAGATTTGTCGCTTCTCCCACCAATTTTGGATTTCGTGATCCGGCTGATGGCCGGGAATGGAATGACCACGATCTCTTCTCTGCCATTTCCAAGCACAGATTACGGTAATTTAGTCCACCTGCTATTTTTAGATAAAATGCCCAGCTTACACACCATCCGCACACCTCCTGACGAAGCAGGGTGCGAAACGCACGTTGGGCTGTCGGACAGTGTGTACTGGTTTCGCTGACATGGCGTCTGGTAGGTACTTGTTAACCTTACATTGTGTGTGGTCGGAGGTACATACTTGTGATATTGGAACTCACCATTGGAATATAGTGATATTAGTACCTTTCTTTTATTTTAGTTTACAGCTTTTGTACCCTGAGGAGAAATACTAGTGCCTCTATTGTTATTTATATTGGTTGCCTTTCCAGGTTTTGCACACTGTCCATGTTTTTGTCTCATGTTTTTAGTGTCTTTTAATGTTTTTTTTTTTAAAACAGATGTACTTTTGTGATGTATTAGCTATTGCTGATATTTTTGTAATAAAGCTATGATTGACTTTAGTTTATGTGTGTGTGCTCTTCTATGGAGGTTTAATAGGTATGATCTTGATGTGTTGTGGTCCTCCGAACTTTGAGCAGTGATACTGGATTACATATATGCTTAACCCTGTAGTTGGAGATTTTTTGTTTTTCTATAAACACAAAAAAATTCTTAAAGAGGACCTGTCAACCCCGAAAAATACCTCCACCAAATATGTTCCCCCTAATCCTGTCCCCAGCCCCTTTATATTTATTAAATTTTTATTAAAATTTGTGTGTACAAACTTAGTTTTAATCGATCCGACCTCTTACCAAATAAGAGGTTGGATGAGGGGGCCAGCCGACACACCCCCTTCATGTCCCTGTCAGTCAGGGACCTGTAAGAATCGCCAGCAGTAGTGCATGTATTGTGCAATCGCTGCCGGCTCTATGCGATGCGGCGTGCTAAGTTTGCACACACAAATTTTAATAAAAATAAATGTAAAGGGGCTGGGGAAAGGATTAGGGGGAATATATTTGGTGGGGGTATTTTTCTGGGGGTGACAGGTCCTCTTTAACATTTTGGGTGGCAAGGCACAGAAAAAGTTTCAAACCTATGACAGATGGTGACCTTGTGAAGAAAATGTGCATCAGAGAATCATTCTGGATATTTTTATTACAGACAGATCAGTGCATTCTTTTAGTGCACAAAGAATTAGACCAGAATGTTGCATTATGGTATATGATCTTGCAATCCATCATCATTGTCATCTTCTGCCATCAATTTCACCTGATCTCACATCACTCATTTCTCTTATCCTCAGGTATGTCTGCTTAACTCAGTACCAGAAGACCCAGTGATCTCAAACAATAGTCTTGTATCTGAAACTGTCTTATGCATTCACACATACTAATACACAACTAATTCCTTGCTGTTTTCTGGAGACTTCCTGACTCCTGCTGTCTTCTCTCCATCCTCTTGTTAACACCAGGTAGTTATAACTAAATTTGTCATGGGTTTATAAATTGCAGACCTAAGGTCTCTCAGACCTTGGTCGACAGTGCATTCTTTTAAGTACATTTATAAGTGCACAAAAAAAATCAGACCAGAATGTAGCGTTATAATATACTATATGTCGCTCCGGACGCTAGTTCTGGGGTAGTAAATAACTTCTTTTAGCTATAACAAAATAAAATGGGTTAACAAAAATTATTTTATATATATCTATTGGCCCTCTCCGACACGCCCACTCCCGTGACTGGCCCGCTCCGACACGCCCACTCCCGTGACTGGCCCGCTCCGACACGCCCACTCCCGTGACTGGCCCGCTCCGACACGCCCACTCCCGTGACTGGCCCGCTCCGACACGCCCACTCCCGTGACTGGCCCACTCCGACACGCCCACTCTCGTGACTGTCTCTGTCTCCGACTGCCACTGTCTATGGGGAGATTTCTCAGAAGCGTCCAAGAGCAAAACTGCTCTAGTTGCCGATGGCAATCAATCAGAGGTCAGCTTTCATTTTCCCACAATGGTTTATAAAATTACATCTGATCTCTGATTGATTTCCATAGACAACTGGAACAATTTTACCTCTGACATTTCTGATAAACCTACCCCATATATCTCTGTATACCTAGCCATCTTGCCTCACATTTTACTCATTGCCTATAGTAACCAATCAAAGCTCAGAGCTCATATTAATGACCTGTTGCAAAACAGCAACCAATCATGGCTCAGCTGCATTTTGGAAAGCGTGGGGTGAAAATTTCGGCTCAAAACCGAGTCTATGATGTTCTCCGAGTCATAGAGAGCGGCTGTGCAAAATTTGGCGATTGTAAACGTGACAGTCCTTTAACAGACATACAATCATGGCCAAAAGTTTTGAAATTGACACAAATATTATATTTTCACACCATCCGTTGCCCCCTGGTTTTTATGTCTGTTTGTCAGATGTTTTTATCACATACAGAAATACAAGTGCAATCATATTATGAGTAACAAAAGCTTTTATTGACAGTATGAGTTAATGCACCAAATCAATATTTGCAGTGTTGACCCTTCTTCTTCAGGACCTCTGCAATTCTCCCTGGCAGCTCTCAATCAACTTCTGAGCCAAATCCTGACTGATAGCAGTCCATTCTTGCACAATCAATGCTTGCATTTTGTCACAATTTGTTGGTTTTTGTTTGGCCACCCGTCTCTTGATGATTGACCACAAGTTCTCAATGGGATTAAGATCTGGGGAGTTTCCAGGCCATGGACCCAAAATCTCTATGTTTTGTTCCCTGAGCCATTTAGTTATCACCTTTGCTTTATGGCAAGCTGCTCCATCATGCTGAAAAAGGCATTGTTGATCACCAAACTGCCCTTGGACAGTTGGGAGAGGTTGCTCTTGGAGGACATTCTGGTACCATTCTTTATTCATGGATGTGTTTTTAGGCAAGACTGTGAGAGAGCAGATTCCATTGGCTGAGAAGCAAACCCACACATGAATGGTTGCAGAATGCTTTACAGTTGGCATGAGACAAGACTGGTGATATCACTCACCTTGTCTTCTCCGAACAAGCTGTTTTCCAGATGTTCCAAACAATCGGAAAGGGGAGACTTTACCCCAGTCCTCAGCAGTCCACTCCCTGTACCTTTTGCAGAATAGTAGTCTGTCCCTTATGATTTTTCTGGAGAGAAGTGGCTTCTTTGCTGCTCTCCTTGACAACAGGCTTTGCTCCAAGAGTCTCTGCCTCACAGTGCGTTTTGATGCACTCACACCTGCCTGCTACCATTGCTGAGCAAGCTCTGCACTGCTGGTAGCCCGATCCCGAAGCTGAAACACTTTTAAGAAATGGTCCTGGCACTTGCTGGTCTTTCTTGGGCGCCCTGGAGCCTTTTTGGCAACAATGGAACCTCTCTCCTTGAATTCCCTGATGATGCGATAGATTGTTGACTGAGGTGCAATCTTTCTAGCTGCGATACTCTTCCCTGTTAGGTCAGTTTTGTGCAGAGCAATGATGACTGCAAGTGTTTCTTTAGAGATAACCATGGTTAACAGAAGAGAAACAATGATGTCAAGCACCAGCCTCCTTTTAAAGTGTCCAGTTGTGGGATTCTTACTTAATCATGACAGATTGATCTCCAGCCCTGTCCTCAGGCCTGCAATAAAGTTAAAATGTGTTTTGGGGAAAAAGTTCATTTTCTAGGCAAATATTGACTTTGCAATTAATTGCTGTTAAGCTGATCACTCTTTATGACATTCTGAAGTATATGCAAATTGCCATTATAAAACCTGATACAGTAGACTTTGTAAAAATTGACATTAGTATCATTCTCAAAACTTTTGGCCATGACTGTACATACACACATACACTCAGATTTATATTTTAGATGATCTTGCAATCTATCACCATCATCAGTGTGATCTTCTGCCACATTCATTTGATCTCACCATCTCTCAGCCATCTTAAACAATAGTCTGAAAGTCTGAAACTTTCTTGTGTATTGGTATGTGTAAATGCATAACAAGAATGAAACCAGTAGTGAAAAAAGGACCCTTTAGCATATTTAATATAGTCTGTATTCATTTGTATCCAGTGACCATTTAGGGAATATGCCAAGGCTTGCAGCTACTGACTTTTTAATATTTATTTTTTCTTTAGAATGTTTTAGCTATATAAACTAGATGCTAAATTACTAGTTTATGAACTCTTGAAATTTGATTAACTATTTTGCGTTCTTGCGGTATTCTACTTGCTTTATTATTTATTGAATATATAATAGATTAGAGAGGCCTGTAACTGATATCATAGGATGAAAAAGTGGAATTATGGAGCCTGTTTGAATTTGTTATCAGTATTAAAAGGCACCGAAAGACAATTTCAAACAGTCACACTCCAAACTCCCCTACGTTGAAGACCAAATAGCTGTCGAAGGACACCAGAAAATAAATTGTAAACCTATAACAGGCTTGGAAGACTAAATCTGCAATAGGCAACCAGCTTGGTGTGAAGAAATCAACTGTGGGAAAGTTAATTAGAAAATGGAAGACATACAAGACCACTGATAATCTCCCTCAATCAGGGACTCCACACAAGATCTCAACCCGTGCTATTAAAATGATCAGAAGAACGGTGAGCAAAAATCCCAGAACCACATTGTGGTGGGGGGACTACTGAATGACCTACAGAAAGCTCGCACAAACATAACAAGGGTTACCAGCAGTAACACACTATGCAACCGGGGACTCATATCCTGCCGTGCGAGATGTGTCCCCCTGCTTAAGCCAGCACATATCTGGGCCTGTCTGAAGTTTGCTAGAGAGCATTTGAATGTTCCAGAAGAGTATTGGGGGAATGCCATATGGACAGATGAAACCACGTCGGCATATTTCCGTGTATAATGTTGCTATTCACTAAGTTCCTGCACCAGAAATCATGAATCTGTCGCTACCCCGCACTGGCCCGACAGAGTTCACCAACTGTTTGTGGTGCACCTTTAATATAGGGCGTGCTATACAATTTGCATGTAAAATAGAGTGCTTGGACTGAATCAATCGGATCGACCGATGGCACACCCCCTAATTTGTGTCGCATGGAAGCCAATGCAACTGCGCCACAAAAAGGTCGCAAGTGACACAATAGCGCTGCAGACACTTCTTAAATACCTGTGCAAGCTGTTTTAGCTCAGAAGAATGTGCACAGTCAAGAAAAGTGTTGCGCAAAGCCCTTAGTAAATGTGCTCCATTGTGTTTGGAAGAGAGTGAATGTTGAGTTGCATCTAAACCATAACTACTGTAAAGCATGAGGGTGGCAACATACTGCTTTGGGGCTGTTTCTCTGCAAAGGGGCCAGGTTGACTCATTTACATGATGTATCATGTATCATGAGATTTTGAATGCAAAGCTCCTACCATTAGCAAGGGCATTGAATATGAAACTTAGCTTCAAGAAGATAAAAGGAGTGGCTTCGTAAGAGGCATTTTAAGGTCCTACAGTGGCCTAGCCAGTCTCCACATCTCAACTCCATAGAAAACCTTTGGAGGGAGTTAAAAGTCTGTGTTGTTCAGTGACAGCCCCAAAGCATCACTTCACCACAGGAGATCCGAATGAAGAAATGGGCCAACATACCAGCAACAGTGTGTGCCAGCCTTGTGAAGACTTACAGAAATTTTTTGACCTCATTGCCAACAAAGGATATATAACAAAGTTTTGACATGAACTTTTGTTGTTGCCAAATACTCATTTTCCACCATAATTTTCAAATAAAAATCAGACAATGTGATTATTTCATAGTTGAGGTTTAACTATGATGTCTATTACAGGCATCTCATCTTTTTAAGTAGGAGAACTTACACAATTGGTGGCCAGTATGTATCTCATATAATTATATTAATTCCACTTTTTTGTGACCGTATATTTGAAAGGTTTTGAGGAATGACCTTACTGGGACCACTAGGACTTCCGGTTCCAGCACAGTGATGTGAGGGAGTGAGATTGGGGCGCTCCCGCACTGGCCACACAAAACCCGCAACAAACCCGGGTGGACTGGCGGGAAGAGCCACTACCTTTTTACAGATCAGAACCACTGTAACAGCAGCGAGATTAAAGCCCCATATCCCAGGAGGCATAACAAAGCAGACAAGACCCATAGCAGCTAAAGGGGGCTGACAAAATGTCAGGAGCTCGCTTACCTCTGTGGCATATCTGCACAGTCCCTATCCCCCTCTCACCCCCTGCGTGCAAGACAGAAAGCACAGTACGACGGCAAACTGTTACACATTCATCAGGACAGTCTTGACCGGGCGGCAGCTACCCACGCATCCCTAATAAGGTGGGCTGCTACACATACACCAGGCAGTACCGACCTCACCTCTGATACACCTTGTCAGCAAAAGCAAAGAAGTGTATTGAGAGATATCTACTCCGGAGTGCACAAAAACAACAAAAACTCACTCTACGGTGACACAGAGCTACCCGAACTGGCACAGAAACAAGCAATGCCCTCTCAAGACAAACCCCAGGCCCCACCAGATGAGGGGGGAACTAGGACTTAAGCAGATGCATCAACAGCGTTGACTCTAAATTACCAAAGCCTGGAAGCGGAGGTGGTGGCCAAGTTGGCTCCCGACATTCAGAAGGCTCTCGAGACCTCCATGCAAGCAGAAATACCGTCCCTCATGCAACAAGCGAATCAGCTGACAGAGATAGAACACAGAGTGTCCCACACAGAAGACTCATAAGGGAGCACTGAGCAAGCTAGAGGAAGTAACCTTAGAAGTAAAGCGTCTCATTGAAGAACTGGACGACATTGAGAATCGTTCCAGAAGAAACAACCTATGTTTGGTAGGCCTTCTGGAATCAATTGTGTTATTCTCCTTCTTGTTTAATGATGTATCTGGTTAACAAGCATTGCAAGACTAACTTGTTAAATCAATTGAAGGAGGCTGGAGCCCGCCACCGGCCCACACTGTACCATATAAATACACAACACAATACCATGACTTCCACATGATATAGATAAGACATGCACATTATAACATGGAATGTGAAAGGCTTACGTTCCCCACATAAACGCACTAAAATTCTGAGGCATTTAGGTAGATCCAATCCGAACATTGTACTGCTCCAGGAAACACACTTAGGGGCAGAAGACTTCACTTGTCTCAAAAAACTCCTGGGTGGGACAGGTGATAGGCTCCCCAGCACAACACGGGAAGCCAGGGTATTGATCTTGCTCCATAAAAATTTAGCTGGGAAAATACTCAACAGACTACATGACACAGAGGGTAGATGGGCGAGGATAAAATTTGAATTCAAGGGGGAAAATATGGTCAGTATACAATGTATATGGCCCTAATAATTCTAACCGCACCTTTTTCACTTAGTTAGCGACCACGCTCATAGGAGATAACACCAAATTCAAAATCCTAGTGGGGGACCTGAACACCACACTTTGTCCATTTGAAGACCACAAGCGTAACCGATCTAATATGCAAACAACACTACATCCCGCAAGAACGACAGATCAAATCCTGCCCGAGTTTCTTAAGCTCACAAGTCTACATGACACTTGGCATCTCCAACACCCAGACGAACGTGATTTTACATTTTAGTCGCACTCTCAAGACAGCTGGTCACGCATCGACTACATAAAACTCTCAGACAGAGCACACCAGCACCTATTGACCTCTGATATAGGAGATCTAGTAGTGTCAGACCACGCCCCAGTGCAGGTCACCCTTCACCCATGCTAAAGGCACAGATGTACTGTGGCGTTTCCCCACCTGACGCATTCACACAGTTCCTAGAAGGGTGGTGGATGGAACGTGCTACAGACAACGAAACACACATAGGGGAACCAGGGGAGTTTTGGACATTGGTGAAAACGGTAATAAGGGGACGACTCATGGCCTATGTAACCACTCTAAAAAAGAAAGTAGAAAAGCAATATATTAAAGCTAGTGCAATACTATGGGAGGCCTACACGTCTTTCCTTAATTACACCTCACCGACAAACAAAGATGCATGGGAGGAGGCTAGAGCAAACTACGACCTATGGCTGGATAGGAGGGAAGAACTCTATCGTCAGCCTTTTAAAGCATAACTATTCAGTTTCGGGAATAAAGCGGGGCGCCTATTGGCCAGGTTAGCCAAAGGCAAGCATCCCGCGACGTACATATTGTTGCTCCAAACCCCATCGGGACACATCACCACCTCGCCGAAAGAAATAAACACCCTTTTAAAAACATACTATGCCAAGGGAAGGGAAGGCACAGCAACATCTATTGAAGGTTCGACTTCCCAAACTAACCCCAGCCTAAAAAGAAACCCTTAACTCAGACATTACAGAGGAAGAACTTAGTAAAGCCATAGGTAGACTAAAAAACGGAAAGGCACTAAGGCAGGATGGATACACAGCGGAATTCTATAAAGCTCTGAAGGCCAAAATATTACCCAGCGCACATAAAGTGACTCCCCAAAGAAGGGAAGGACCCCTTAAACCCAGGCTCATACAGACTGATCTCCCTAATAGACCAGGACATAAAACTTTAGTCTAAAGTTATGGCAGATAGACTTTCATACCTTATGCCAACTCTAATAGGCAGGGCTCAAGTAGGATTTATCAAAGGGAGAGCAACAGTGACAAATATTAGAAAAGTTTTAACAGTACTAGATAGGGTGAGGCTCTGCCCACAGCCAGACGAATATCCAGTGTTAGTGGCGTTAGATGCCGAAAAAGCTTTTGACAATATCAGATGGCTCTGACTGTGGGCGGCCTTTCACTCTTGGATTTGCAGGGAACTTTTGCACCCTATTGAAAGGCCTGTATAATAACCCCAAGGCATGAATACATACACCATGCTTCCTCAGACCCATTTTAAACTCCAAAAAGGCACGAGGCAGGGATGCCTGCTGTCACGGTTGCTATTTGACCTGGTATTAGAGCCACTTGCTAGGGTCCTAAAGGATTCAGACCTGTAAGTAGGAGATCAGATAGCTAAGTTAGCTATGTTTGCGGACCCAACCCAGTTCAATAACTACGCACAGTCCTTACGCACATTGATGACTTTGGTAAATTTGCGGGATTTAGAATAAATGTGACCAAAAGCGAGTTGCTAGATTTACTACCAAATGGTAGAAGCACAAAACTGGCCACCACCGGACCTAGGCATACAAGTAGTTACATCACACTTAAAGTACCTGGGCATACAAATAGGAAAAACATCAAACTCAATATACACAAAGAACTATCCTCCTCTCATCACTAAGATATTGACGGAACTAAACAATTGGCAACAGCTTCCCCCTGTCCATGCTAGGTAGATACCATTGCCCAGGCTACTTTATCCACTACAGACCATACCCGTACCATTGACACATGCGGACATAAATAAACTGACAAAGGCTTTTCAGACATTTATATGGTGGGGGAAAAGGCAGAGGATAGCGGCTTGCAAAATGATGCTGTGCAAAACAAAAGGTGGGATGAATCTTCCCAATATCAGGGGCTATAATCTGGCTAGCTTCTTCCGCCATGTGATTGACTGGGTCCACGACACCAATAAGTCCTTCAACAATGGATTGGAAAAAGCCCTAGCAACACCATATGACCTTCACACAACATACGCAACACAACATACGCAAGATGGCCTACACTAGTTAAAAAAATCTGTGGTTCTGAGAGATACACTAGTGGCCTGGAAGGAGGTAAGGAAATTGTATAATCTGCCTTTCCTACTGTCCAAATATATGCCCTTATGGTGTCTCAAAGATTTCACTCTGGGGATGGAGAGTGTGTTATACCAACCGTGGAAAGCAAAGGGGATTAAAACGGTGGGTGACCTACTGCACGAATCAGAACCTAGGTGGGCCACAGAACAGGAACTGCAGAAAAAAATCAGTTACATAACTTCCTCAGGACACGAGTCATTGACGTAGCAAAAGAAGTGGCAGCAAAATTACTAGATACCCCACAAGACACATACTCCAAAGCCACACTGTATCAAGACATTAAGGAACAGTTTTTTAAGGGGTGCAGGAACAATTAGGGAGGTGCTAGGTGTGCAAATTTCCAGAACAAGACGTGTATGAAGGGATCATGAAGGGGTGGAAACAAGTAAGAAGGTGTATAAAATACGTTTATAAAATCACAAAAAATGCCCATAAGCCCCAAAACATATAAAGAGACATATAACACTCAAAAAAGTCTAAATCATAACACAAACCCCAAATATATAGTATCACCGTGTCCGTAACAATCCATAGAATAAAATTAAATAACTATTGAACCCGTACGATGAACGTCGTAAAAAAACTGTTAAGAACCTGCCAAAAAATTATGATTTTTACCTAATAATTCCCACTAAAAATGCAATAAAATGTGATCAACAAAACATATGTACTCCAGAATGATACTGTTGCAAAGTACAATATGTCCCGCAAAAAACAAGTCATCAACCATCTCTGTAGCCAAAAAAGTAAAAATGTTATGCCACTTGGAAGACGGCAATGCAAAAATTATAGATTTCCCCCCACATTAGGGTTTTATTTGGCAAATTTAGTAAAACATAAAAAAAATATTCATGTATGGTATCCGCGTAATTGTATCGACCCATAGAATAAAGATAACATGATTATTGGACTATACAGTGAACACAAAAAAATAAAAAAGTTAAAATTCCAGCACAGAATTGATGCTTTTCTACTTGTGACCTCAAAAAAAGTTTTTATAGCCTACAAAAGGGGCCAATGAGGAAATTAAAATCCTGGCAGCTGCAGGTCCCTCCTTCCCTTCTGCGCCTCGCGTGCGCCCACATGTGGGGGGTCTCTGCACTCGGAAGAAATTTTATAACAAATTGTATGGTGGGTTTTCTCTTTTTATCTTTTGGAAATGTGTAAATTTTAGGGCTAAATGAACGTATAACCGACAAAATTTGACCATTTTAAATTTCACCTCCATTTTGATTCAATTACTATGAAGATCTCAAGGGGTTAACAATCTTCCTAAAAGCTGTTTCTGATAGTTTGAGGGGTGCAGATTTAAAAATGGATTGATTATATAGGGGGTTTTGATGCTAAATATGTAAAATTTCATTTAAAACAGTATTTATCCCCAAAATAGTCAATTCAGAAAATACAGAAAATCGATATTCGATTTGTAAGCCGTGCGACGTCAAAATAAATTATCCAGACATTACATTTTCATCATTTTTAGACATATGGGAAATTATATTCAGCAATTTATTTAGGTGGTAAATCTATCTGCCTGAAAACACGATGATTTCTAATTTCGAAAATGGCAAATCATTTTTTCTATTTTTTTGTAAATAAATGCAAAACTTATTAGCCAAAATTTACCACTAAAATGAATCGCAACATGTGGGGAAAAAACAATCTCAGAATCGCTTTGATAAGTAACAGTGTTCAAAAGTTATAGCCATATAAAAAGACGCAGGTCAGAATCCAAAAAATGGGACTGAGCCTTAAGCTACAAAATGGCTGCGTCCTTAAAGGAAACCTACCACTTAAAAGTGGTAGGTTTAGACACATATACATGGCACCAGCTCAGGGTGAGCTGGTGCCAGAGCATATTTTTGTTAGGGGAACAAAACCCCTATCGCCGTTTTATAAGTTATATTAACTTATAACTCGGCGCACCGCACTTGGGCACGGCGCACCATGCACATGCCCGTGCGTGCGCCGGATTCTAAAGTGCTGGAGAGCCGGTGACGTCACCGATCTCTCAGGCACACGCGCGCCTGCGCAACTTAGCACGGCCTGTTTCCCCGTGCTAAGTTGCGCAGGCGCGCGTGTGCCGGAGAACTCGGTGACGTCACCGGCTCTCCAGCACTTTAGAATCCGGCGCACGCACGGGCACGCGCATGGTGCGCCGTGCCCAAGTGCGGTGCGCCGAGTTATAAGTTAATATAACTTATAAAACGGCGATAGGGGCTTTGTTCCCCTAACAAAAATATGCTCTGGCACCAGCTCACCCTGAGCTGGTGCCATGTATATGTGTCTAAACCTACCACTTGTAAGTGGTAGGTTTCCTTTAAGGGGTTAAACAATTTGAGTTTGTTGTGAAAACAAATAACTTGGCATTTGTTCATGCATAGTTTGCAATGGAAATTTTTATATTGGTGTATATTTTTTAACGACTTTACTTGAGCTTCATAGTTAGCATGACTTTGCTCGAGGCATCATAAGTTTTTTTATTCTGCCAAAGCAAACAGTTAAATAATTAAAGTCAAGAGGGACCCGGAACCAGGATGTATATACAAACTCCAGGATCTTTCTTTTTTTTATTAAAGTTCACAAAAAACTTTACCTGTTAGTTAAAATCTGTTTATGTGAACTACAAATCTCATCCTCTTCAATACCTTTCTCTGTGAAGTTTTTGTAATTCTTCTGAGCACTTTAAATAAAATGGTATAAAAAAACTGAATTGTATTCCACCTCAAATGAGTCTCAGATAAGGCATGTGACTGTTACTCACGATAAAAAAAAAAAATACATTTTTCAAAAGTAAAGGAAAGGGTGGCACATTTGACAAAATACTCATTTTGATTAGACAGAAGGACACATTTCACATTTGTGAGGGGAAATAAAACACTAAGGGAAGGGCAAATGTGATGTAGGGCTGGGAAATTAACTAATTTATTTGGATAGTTTGCAATTGTGTCAGTGTTACTTTATACTACTAGTGTACAAGTATTGTTAACTAGTGTTAACTTACACCTATGTTATTATTTATTAACTTATGTTATTTAAAGTACCTACCCTGGAACGTTTTGGCCAGAGTAACTGCCATGTTATTCCCTCCATTTTTCAGCTCTCTAGCCCTTACTAACTACATTTTACATCCATTTTGAGTGTTATAAATAAAAATCTATATTTTTTGTATATTTATACTTTTGCATGCAACTTATAAATTCTGGACCTAGCATCTGGACCTGATGATGGGAATGATACATTCCCAATATGGGTAGTCCAATCTGTTCAATTTCACTCTAATATACACATATGTCAATGCTGATATCACCAAGACTGGCCCGGCACTGTAGCATCAGTAGTTTAAAAGGGTTTTCCAGTCACTAAATGTACTTTTTTTTTTTAAACTGGCCAGTTCTTTTGCTTATATTATAGTTTCACAACCTTATCTCACCACCCTGGACTGTCTGCTTTGTTTTCCTTCACTTTTCACTTCACAGCTCACTGCTGCAGCTGCATCACTCCAAGATGGCTGCCCCACTCTGCCCAAAGACTACATCTCCCACAATCCCCCTGGTCAGCATAGCTTCTTCACACAGAAGAATGTGCAGCCACACCCCTACAGCAAGGAACAATGAGCTGACTGCTCATGCCTTAATGGAGAGAAAGTATACAAGTCTGTGTAAACTATAAATGTGAAGGAGCTGGCAATGCACAGGAATAACTTGATTTCATGAAAAGGGGGCGAAGATTTAATGACAGTGAATTAGTGAAGTGATAAGTGTGGGGAGATAAAGTATAGTAAGGTCAATATTTGTCATTGGAGAATCCTTTTAATGCATTTCTTTAAAGCGCCCTAAACAGGGCAATTTTAACAGATTTCCACCTGTCCCTACCCAAGTGCCTGAAAAGGGCAGTCATTGGATTTTTGGAAGTCTCTTCCTGTCTGACGCTATGAAGAGCAGTAACCAGCAGTGTCACATGTCCCATCTGGCCAATCAGCAGTCAATTAACCACCTTGCCACATTTTCCCTGATCATGAACCTGAAGCAAGAACAAAGGCAGCTGTTTGGTTTTGGTGGTTGTGTGTGCCAAATCTGCTAAATTCGGTACAACCCACCATTTTTTTACTGATTTTCTGTCTAGGAAGGATTCAGTAGGGAGGTACCAGCAATGGTGGTAGTGGTGTTGGCGGCAACAAAAGCAACTGCTATGTGGTATGACAGCTGCAGTAGGCAGCAATGCCATGATTGTGGTCATGGCATTGCGGCAGCAGCAGCTGCAGACGGCATCATTGTGGATGTGGAATGACAGCAACAGGTGCGGATGGCAGCAATGCCATGGTTGTGGCCATAGCATGACAGCAATAGAGCGAGTGCAGGTGGCAGAATTTTGGCTTTTGCATGTCAGCGGCAACAGGTGCAGATGGCAGCAATACCATGATTGTGGCCAAGGTATGGCAGCAGCAAGTTCAGTCATTGCAATGAATATGATGAACAGCAGGCAACATCATGGAAGCCAGGCAGGTAGACAGCAAGAGTAGAAAGATGACATTTTTCCATGCCACTAAATACCCTCTCAAAAAGGACGCTTAAGGCTTCAAAGAAGTCCATGGGGTTTGACAAATGGCTTCTCAAGGCAGAGTTTAGGTAGGCTTACACATGTTCTGAAATCATTGAAAGCAAAGGCCTGTACACTTCCTACTGAGTGGCGATTGTTGTAACCTGCAGAAAATGTAATTATAATCTTACTCTGTTCTACAGTCATTGCTGTTCTCTAATTAAGATTATCACATTTTTTGCAAAATAAAGGTTTTATATGGAAATATACTTTGGTAAATATGTAAAACACTGCTTTAGTAGCATGGTACACCCCTTACAGGAATCCATCAAATGTTGATCAAAGGAGACTACAATTGAAATCAAGAAATTCATACATTGTTCTCCAATTTTCATAGTATCATAGTACACTTGTCCATCAAGTTCAACCAAAGAAGGGAAGGGATTGCATGATGAAGGGATTTAGGGGAAACAATTCTATATAACATAGCCATCAATGTTATTTAAGTGTAAAAAGGCATCTACATCCTTCCTGAAGCTCTCTGCTGCCCCTGCTGTGACTAGCGCCTGAGGCAGGCTATTCCACAGATTGACAGTTCTCATAGTAAAAAAGCCCTGTCCCCTCTGGTGAATAAACCTTGATTTCTCCAGACGGAGACAGTGCCCCCTCGTCTTTTGATTTGATTTAATCTGGAACAAATTGCCACCATATTTTTTGTATGGACCTTTCATATATTTATATAAATTAATCATGTCCCCTCGCAGTCGTCACTTTTCCAGACTAAATAAATCCAGTCGTTTTAATCTTTCCTCATAACCAAGACCCTCCATATCATTATCATTTTTGGGGCTCTACGTTGAACCCTCTCCAGCTCCGGGGCATCCTTTTTATGGACTGGTGCCCAGAACTGGACAGCATATTCCAGGTGAGGCTGAACCAATGCCTTGTACAGTGGTAATATTACATCCCTATCCCGAGAGTCCATACCACTTTTGATACATGACAAGATCTTGCTGGCTTTAGAGGCACATTATGCACATACAGTTTACATATAGAATCACATATGCATAGATTATTATATACATAAATACATGGGTTACATACACACACACACACATCATGCACACTTACAGGTAACACATTCATACATCCACTCACCTTAAATGCTAAATGGCTGCACACTTAAGGAGAGAGAATGGAGTATAGCTAAAAATGAATCTGTTACAGGAGGGAAAGGGCCTACACAACCCTTATTTGTTTTGCACTTTGAGCTCTCCCCACTCCTCTAACACCCAACAGGAGTACTCTCCTGGTGTAATGTAGACAAGGGGAGATCAGAGTTTACCAAGTGCTGCATGGTTCACTGCAGTGGGAGACAGAGCAGCTGCAGCCAGCCATGCTCCCTTTCCTTGGACGTGTTGGGCCCTTGTCTACTGCCATAACTACCTAATATGGACCATCCCTTGGCAATATGCCCAATGCCTGCTCCACCAACACCCAGCAGCCACCATTTTACCTAGTGGTAATTACAGCCATGGATATGGTGCTTTTGGTGTGATATCCAGTGCCTTTTCACATACAAACATGGTTTGGTCTCCCAGTATATTCTCCAGCATTTCAATTGTCTTAATGTTGTTAAGCATACTTCAAACGCCCTATAACATGCGTTTTGTTCAACAGTAGAGTCAGGCATACAGGACATGTTTATTATTTATTGTTTTCATTGAATGAATTGTATCAGCTGATTCCAGATCTTTCTGCCATGCTTCACACGTGGTCCTTGGCTTTTGGAGAATTCTGATAATTCTATTCACTGCTCTGTCTGAAATCTTGCAGGAAACACTGAGTTGTGGCTGGTGTATTGTGATGTTCCTCCCACTGGAATGTTCAGTAGTTTACAAAATGTTTATGTGTGGCAGCCTGGTAATAAGATTTCATCAGTTTATCCAGCGGATATTCTTTTTATTTCACCCTCCGTATGCTCCCTCTGTGCCCCATAACTTTCAGCCAAAAGTCCCAATTAGGACTGTCTTACTGCATTAAAATTCTTGTGATATGCCATATTTTGTGAGAAATGCAGTGCCAAATTTGTTATATTTGTGGGTCTTATCCAAGTTGTCATTATTTACCAAAAAAGTGGAACTTATTCCCTATAACAAATATACATTATTCATCATGAACTTTAAAAAAAAAAAAAGGGTCTGTATTTTAGCAGTTACAAGATAGATTCCTTGTGTCCTTGATGATTTAAGATAAGATAAACAATTGAGGTTCTGGCAATGACTTATACATGAACAGATGGTGTGACATGATGGGGGAGGGTACACGAGAAGAGTGCAGAAAGTACACAGTTCAGGATGTGTTCAATAACTAATCCCAGACAGCTCTGTATGCATATCATACAAAACTTCAATTTGGGGTATATGCAGACAAAGACCCAAGACTGTCTCTTTTTCCAGTATGTATTACAATGTACAATTTGAACATTGTAATTAATGATGTGTACAATCCCTATATACTGACAAAGCGTAGTATGGCAGTATATGGTAGGATGAATCAGAAAACTTAGGGTTAATGTACCCTTGGGGGTCTGAAAACAGTAAAAGTAAGAATAAAAAAAGTTAAAAAAAAATATAATAAAAAAACTGAAAAACAGTAAAAAAAAATAGTAGACATGTCATTTGAGCACACAGTGAAAGTCGTAAAATTCAAGCCCACAAGAAAATGCTGCATGTGCATTTTTTCAAAAATTTCACTGCATTTGGAAATTTTTTCCTACTTCCCAGTGCACGGCATGAAATACGAAATATCGTCACTATGAAGTGCAATTTGTTATGCAGAAAACAATCTCTCATACAGCTTCTTACAAGGAAATATAAAAAAGTTATGCATTTTTGAAGGCGGGAAGTGAAAAATGAAAATGCAAAAACAAAAAAGGGCCTTTTTGTTAAGGGGTTAAGGCCCATTTCAAATACGTGAGAAATGCTGTGCCATGGACTGATCACTCTGCTGGGGACTGATCAATATTATGCATGGAGTTTAGTCCCCAGCAGAGTGATCAGTCCACTTCTCATGTACATGTTCACCGACTAATGTAAAAACGGCCTAACAGTTTAAAATCTCATAATCACATATGCAATTATATTTTTACAATCAGTTTAATTCACGTACAACAACAAAAAAAGATCTTTCGTACAGCTCATGCATATCAGTAAGCAAACAAGGCACTGCCCTGAGAGTCCTAACAGCTGTCAGGCATCCAGGAGCTTGCAAAACCCTACAACATGATAATTAATCAAAAGGCTTACAAAATCTATCTACACCCTGTTTGTACTTACTCTTTCATTTCTTCAAGCAAGCCTTTAAGTTAGTTATTTTTGGTAAAGCACAAAATATATACTTTTCATTAAAATATACTTTTTTCTGCTTTCATTTTATATTCTCAATCACCTTACCTCCTTACAAGCATGGAGCTGCTGTCCTTGTAGAGGACCGAGGTTGAAAAGCATCAGACTGAAGTATAAGCAAGTATTCAGAGGGGGAGATGGTACAGCCATGACTCGCTTCATGCAGCCAATACCTGTCTGAGTGGAAAGTCATAAAAGAGATGAAGTACGGCAGAATTAATCACCTGTACTCAAGGAGAAGGAGGGGTTTCATATTAAGACACACCTCTACACTAATGTCTCAGTCCTGGCATTAGTTCATAAAGAATTTAGTGAAAGGTAACGTGTAGTAATACTTTTTATGTAAGAATATATTTTGTTGTGGCTTCATGTTTTTCTTTCTATTCAGATTTCTTTCGATACAAATTTATACCTGCATTATATCAACTAAAAATAGAGTCAATTCAATATGGTCAGGATATATTTGGTGAACAGAACACACAAATACTATTTAGGACATAGTCTAAAGCAATTCTGGAAGAATAGTATAGATAATTTGTCAACCAAATTATATTCAGAGCATTAATAATGAAAATCCTAATTCTATATAACCTCCTACAGAATGAAGGGTATTGATAATTCTAAATTTGTGACAATCTACATTCCTTTGGCGCAGAGCAAAACTCAAAACAAGGTAATGGAATGGAATGGAACAAGGTAAAGGTGGAAGTAATCGGTCACGAGATTTTCACAAATACAGCTAGTGACAGGTTGCCATAGAGCCCTATTAACAACCTTCTTTTAGCTAAAAAGTGTTTCCCTACATCCCCATTTCAACTTTATGTTATGCTAGCTGTAGCTCCCGACATTGTCCGGGATAGTAAAAAACTGCTCTTAGCTATAACAAAATATATGGGTTAACAAAAAATATTGTCTCTGTCACTGACCGTCTGTCAGTGTCTCTCTGTCGCCCTGCCTCTATCAATCTATATCACACCTATGCTGTCTTATACTCATTGCCTATAGTAACCAATAAAAGCTCAGAGTTCATATTAATGACCCCGGCTCAGCTTATAATTGCCACAGCAGCAGCAGACAATGGCTTCTGTACATGGTGGCTTTGGTGAGTGTATATACAGCTCCCCCAGCAATCCCTGTATACAGCTCCCCCAGCAATCCCTGTATACAGCTCCCCCAGCAATCCCTGTAAACAGCTCCCCCAGCAATCACTGTATACAGCTCCCCCAGCAATCACTGTATACAGCTCCCCCAGCAATCACTGTATACAGCTCCCCCAGCAATCACTGTATACAGCTCCCCCAGCAATCACTGTATACAGCTCCCCCAGCAATCACTGTATACAGCTCCCCCAGCAATCACTGTATACAGCTCACCCAGTAACCACTGTATACAGCTCCCCCAGCAATCACTGTATACAGCTCCCCCAGCAATCACTGTATACAGCTCCCCCAGTAATCACTGTATACAGCTCCCCCAGTAATCACTGTATACAGCTCCCCCAGCAATCACTGTATACAGCTCCCCCAGCAATCACTGTATACAACTATATGACAACTATATAGAGACCCCCTATAATTATATACCGTCCCCCTCTAACAACTATATACAGTCGCGAGCGAGTGGAGCTGGCATCCTGTTTTGTATACTGTTTTATGCGCATTTTAAACATACTCTTGTGAGTATAACTTTTAAGAATAAAATCCAAGGTTTTAACAACGTACTATGCGATTTGGTGCCTACTTTCTCTTTTAGTTTTTGCTACCACACTGTTGAGTGAGTTTAAGGAGAAAACTGCACCTTAAGGACGTTCTGAATAGTGATCTACATCTTGTTGCAAAACTTTCCTCATCGGTAGAATATAATTGAAGATCTTTGAAGGAATTTTGAACAACAGCCGTATTGGAATCATTGGGAGCTCCAGTGAGAGTTTTTTTATACTCCTTTTTTTATTTTTTATTATACACCCCCCCTCAAAGCTATATACACCCCCCTCTAACAGCTATATACACCCCCCTCTAACAACTATATACACCCCCCCTCTAACAACTATATACACATACCTCTATAACAACTATATGCAGATTGCTATTATTGCTATATACAACCCCCCCCCATAATAAATATATACAATCCCCCAATAATAACTATATACAGCCCTAGATAAAATACTGAAATTGTTCTCACCTTCCATCAAAGGTGTCACCGAGTGGCAGGGCGCCGCCATCTTTATTTACATTCGATCGTCTATGGCAGAGCAGGGAACTTATTGTTCTCTCGCTCTTCCATAGACTAAAGGCAGAGACATCGGAGGAATTTGGCCTGCGGCCCGAGGAGCCCGGCGCCAAATACATTGTTGGCGATTCGGGCGGTCACGCGACCGCCCGAATCGCCCCAATTTGGTGAAGTGGTGGGGGCCCCGGGGCTTGCGCCTCGGGAGCCCCCCTTATTATCCGGCCGTGCCTGCTGTTATGCTGGGAGCAGCATCTTGGAGGCTAATGCTGAGCCCCCCCTGCCTTCCTCCTAGTCCAGTTTTATTGCGTTATTGCAGTGATTGGTGGCATAAATGCAATGAGACCTGCGCAGTTCATTTACTGCATTTCCCTGTAGGACTTGTAATGACATCATCATCATAGACCTGCAGGGAAATATAGTGTACAGGCGGCAACCTGAAAGAGAAGAGAACTGCACTGTGAGGCGAGAGGAGAAGGAGGCACAGTAAGGGGTTCTGTAAGAGGGGAGGGGGAACATAGGAGGCGTAAGTAACAGAGATGAACATATTTTCTTGTTTTACTTAGCACAAATGATGTAACAGCACATGACAGAAGGTGCTGACGCTGATATCACAAACAGTTGTCCCCATGTGCCAATGCCTTATCTATTAAAATATTTTAATAATTATCCCACAGGTATTCTTTTGCGTTTGGAATTTTTTTCACCTTCCCATTACATGGCATTGAATATTACATGGTGCCACTAGAGAGAACAACCAGCCCTTCAGATAACAAGCCGCATACAGTGGTGGAAATGGAGAAATAAAAAAAGTTAAAGCCATTGGAAGGTGAGGATCTACATGGACGTGAGTGTAATAACAGTCTTTGTAACCGATGGAGATATCAGAGCACAGTACAGAATAATCTCCCTCAGCACCATAGAGATGAAGCAGCAGCAGGGAACATGTTGTACTCTGTTTACGTGGTACATCGGACCCACTTCTCGTACACTGTGGGTACACCTTGGCTACCGCTCCCTCTCACCAAGCCAAAGTTAACTTCTTCAAACTGCAAGCATGTCTCATCTCCTCCTTCAATTTATCCCCAGGCAACCTGTACTCCATCCTATCCGAGTCTAATGTGATCCCCAGGAACACCAGACATGAAGAAGGGCCCTCCGTCCAAATAGTGATTAAGGAGTGCACCCCAGCCTCCTTAACCACCTATTCCAGGAAGGAGCGGTAGGCCTCGAAATACACGCAGGACAATGAGCAACCCATCAGTAGATACCAATCTACATGGAATGCCCTTTTCCAAAAGCAAACAACCGTAAGTTCTCACGATTCACAGGCAGCAACTGAAAAGCAGACTCAATGTCCGTTTTTGCTAGCAGTGACCCCCTCTCCTGTAAATCCTGATCCATTCTACCACCTTGACGAATGATGTGTACGCCACCGAACATAGTTCTGACAAAATCCCATCATTAATCGACAGTACTTTTGGGTACAAGAGATGATGAATCAGGCATATCTAATTCAACTCCTTTTTGAAGGCCACCCCTAACAGTGAGACACTCAAATCCACCAATGGTAATTCCTCAAAAGGTCCTGCCTTCTTCCCAAAATTCGACACCAGGATACTGATAAGCCGACATCAAATTCTTAGTTATAAACGGTTTTATATGAAAACCCTCAGAAAACCCCACCACCAACAACCCTGCTTTCTCTCTGTCAGGATACATATTTAGATACTTGAAAACACTTAGACGCCCCATGTGACATTCTTCCGCAAGTGGTAATGCCTGAATTTACAGCTTACCCCGTACTTACAGAGGCCGTCATTAAATTGCCAGCATGTTCCTGCCTTGCTGCACCCCTTCCCCCTCACGTTGTTGGACATGCACGTCCATGTTAAAGGTGCACCAAAAAAAAGGTCCCGCTGGCACTTTTCCCTTGGACAAGATCTTTCTGGCACATTCCTGCACTTAAGGTTTGCTCTAACAAACATTTTCCTGTGAAATGCCAGCCAGGTCGCATTTCTCACGTGAGAAGGGACTCTGGGGTCCTCCAGGGTTTTTGCAGCCTGTTTCACATCCAGTGTCGGAGTTTCATATAATTGTATTTGGACACCAAACTTGGACCTTATAAGATCATTGTATAACTACTTCCTGGAAAGCTGTCTAACATCCTCATACAAGATCTTCCACCTAATGATCTTACCAATTATATGGACCCCATACCAGGAAACGTTACATTTTACACCCTTTTTATCAGGTCCCCGACCGACCACACGGACACAAACTTCTGGATCTGGCTCATAAACAGACTGCACCACAGCTTCACCTTTGAGCTCTTACAAAATGAAATTTTTTTCACCAAAAACATTAGATCATAGAAAAGCTCTGGACATGGCATGGAGAGACCATCCTCTTTATGAGGAAGATAAACAACGTTCATCCTGACCACATTGACTCTACTGCCCCATAAATTGGAAGAAGACATTTGTCAGTCTGGGGAGTAAATTGTCTGGCACAGGGAACACCACACTGACATACAGGAAGATAGAGAGTAGGAAGGTTCTCAACAGGTTGACCTTCTCTCGGGACGTCAGCTTCCAGTGCCCCCAGCTCCACACCATTTGCTCACACATGGCCAGCTTCTCATCCCAGTTTACTTTCCCTTCATCTACAGCAACAAACACAACTCCCAGAATATATATATTCTCCTGTCCTGAAGGGAACCGAGAAGACCCCATTTTCATCACCCAGACACAGAGCCTCGCTCTTCTCCATGTTCACGGCTGAGTTACGCACCTTGGAGAAAGCTGCTATCTCCTGCTAAAGCCACACAGTTATTCCTAGAGGACATGAAGATTGTCACATCATCTGCATAGGCACATAACTTTACTGTGTCAACTTTACTCTTCAAATGACACTTCAGTCCAGTAAATTCCTTATTGCCAAGCAATTTTTTTAAAAAGAGATCTAAACTAAAGACATACCAAGGGGCTATAGCAAGCCTTTTCTCACACCTGACATGATCCGGAAATGTGAAGGAAGGCCATACTCCAACAGCACTTGGTACAAATAACCATGGTGGACTCTATCAAAGACTTTACTCTGGTCTAGGCCGACAATGTATGCCCCAACATGATGCTGCTTAACATAGGCCACCGCTTCTCTCACCAGCATTAATGTGTCCTCTATAGTCCAACCTTTCACACCACATTTCTGGTGGTCAATGATCAGCTCAGCCGCTACCTCACTCAGCCTGAAATATAAGATCTTAGCCAGGATTTTATAATCTGTATTAAGCAGAGACAATTGCCACCAGTTTTTTAAGTCTTTCAGGTCTCCCTTCTTTGCCAAGAGAACAAGTACAGATTTATACTGGGAGGGAAGAAGTTTCCCAGCACACAGGCAGTCATTATAGATCTGCTTCAGGTCTGGAGCTAGCAAGTCCCTGAACTCTTTATAGAATTCACTAGTGAGACCGTCCAAACCCCGGACTCTTATTGGCTTTTTTAAGGAGTCACTGCTCCTCTTCACCTCATCCTCAGTATGGCTGAGCCCATAACAATCGGCCTGTACCGAGTCTAGTTTTCAAATTTTATCACTGCTCATCTGACAATCTCTGAAGAGATCTTCATAATAGTCTCCAATCATCTTCTGAAGACTGCTCTGCTCAGACTGCTCCAGCCCATTCTCATCTAATAAGGACGTCATCAGCTTCTTAAAGACCCCGTTTTTAAATACAACAAAAGAGTCTGGATTGTGAGCCCCCAATTATCAAACTGGCTTTCTGCTTTGAAGGATTTGAGGCGACTGTACTGCAGCTGTCTCATCCTCTGCTTCACCTGATGGACCCTCTCACTGTCCACGCTCTCACCACTATTCATCCTGCTGTACAGGCGGCTGAGCTGTAGTCTGAGGGCAGAGTATCTCATGTACTCCACATTACTCTATAACCTGGCTATACCCAGAACAAACTGCTTGATGTCAGCTTTCATACACTCCCACCACTCTGACGTACCATCAAACATACACTGGGTGGTTTTCCGGTCATTATAGAAGGTGGTAAATAACTCCTTAAACTCCAAGTCCTGGAAGAGCGAGCTTTTAGCCTTCCAATAGCCCCTACCACAAACCACAGCAGTGTTCAGCTCCAGTGACACATTTACATAAAATGGTCAGAGAACTCAGGTTCTCATTCCCCTCTTATTATATACGCTGTCTATGGGGGTGGCATTCCAGCCCTTATGATAAGTGTAGGCCGTGCGCTTACAGTGTTGAATGTAAGAGTCCACTAAAAGGGCCTGCTGGACTATATTATTAAGGAAGGTCTCATCATATCTCAAGCTCTTGTGACTACTGGAGCGATCTAAGCTACAGGACGCACTATTAAAGTCACCACACATCATAAACACTCTAGATGTAAAGCAATATGACTTAATACTCCTTTCCTCTTTTCCGGCAGCTGCGGCTTCTCCACCTCATTGGCCGGCTGCTAAAGACCTCATGCTCTGGGCCACTAACTGCCCACACTCGTCTGCCGGCTGCTATATATAGATGTGTGTGTATCCATAAACAGTACATGTGTGCACATATATGTGTTTGTATATATATATTAACCCCTATATTTTTTGGAAGGGGAGGGGGCCCAGCTAAAACTTTGCTATGGGGCCCACTCATGTCTTGTTACGCCCCTGGGTGCAGTAATTATAGATGATACATCAGTCTCTCCTGCAGGATCACTAGACTTTTGGCTGGGACCTGCACTGGTGTCACTGGTTCTTGGTTCAGCCTTTGCCTCCTCACTGGTCTCTGGAGACTCTTTATTATGTTGGGCCTGTGGACACTGGGAATGTGTGCCCAGACTGGAAGCACAGGTTACAGATGACCTGTCCTGTTACATTCCTCCTTCACATGTCCCAGTTGTCCACATACGGAGCACTTCATACAGGAACAGTTTATAGCGAGGTGTCTGCCCCCACATCTATGGCACAGACGTGGCTGCCCATGGTAGAAAAATATCCCCTCTCTTATCCCAGATAGAAAGAATGAAACAGATCTCTAGTAACACCATTGTGGCACAGCAGAGTGATCCTTACAGTGTAGCCTCCATTCCAGAGATCCTCCTCATCATAGATCTTAACTGGGTTACTCCTCACCATACACTGTCTACTCAGCCAGAGCTCTAGATCAGCCAGAGCCACCACCTCAGACTGAAAGAAGATGGAGGCCGTTATCACCTCTGGTTTGGACAATGGCATCACCTGCAGATGTTCCCAGATCTCATTATTTTTGGTGCCATTACAGATGCGCCAGAGCAAGTACAGATGGTACTAAAGTTTGAAGCTGATATCAAATATCCTGCTGGAGGGAACATGGATCAGGGCATAGATCTTAGATCCCTCAAACCCCATAAAGTCCTTGAGTAGATCTCTTCCAATGTAGAGTCTGGAGGGATGTCCTGTTCTGGGCTGGTGTATCTAATCCTCACAGCGTTTTTCCTCTGTGGTGGCTGGTGAGCCGGCCTGGTGACATTGGAGAAGAGTCTCCTCTGCTGGGGCTGCTCAGCAGATGGTTCAGTGCTGGGCCTTTCCCCAGATAATTGCGCTGCAGATGCACCTGGTGTAGGTCCTGACTGCTGTGCAGCCTGCTCCCCACTCACTGACACCGTGCACAGCTGCGGGTGTGGTCACACGTCATCTTTAACCCCTTAAGGACGCAGGGTTTTTCCGCTCATTTCTCGCTCTCCAACTTCAAAAATCCATAACTTTTTCATTTTTACGTGTACAGACCTGTGTGAGGGCTTATTTTGTGCATAACAAATTTTACTTTCCGGTAATGTTATTTATTTTAACATGCCGTGTACTGCGAAGCTGAAAAAAAATTCCAAATGTGGAAAAACTGAAAAAAAACGCACGTCACGTTCTTGTGGGCTCAGTTTTTTCGACTTTGACTGTGCACTCAAAATAACACCTCAGCTTTATTCTTTGGTTCGGTGCGATCGCGGTGATACCAAATTGATATAGGTTTTATTGTGTTTTAATACATTTTCAAAAATTAAACGAATGTGTACAAAAAAGAAAAAAAAATTTTGCCATCTTCTGACGCTAATAACTTTTTCATACTTTGGTGCACGAAGATGTGTGAGGTGTCATTTTTTGCGAAATGATGCAACGTTTTCATTGCTACCATTTTGAGGTCTGTGCGACATTTTGATCATTTTATTTCATTTTTTACCGCCGGCCGTAACCGCTTTTATATTTTGATAGATCAGGCATTTTGGGACGTGGCGATACCTAATATGTTTGTGATTTTTACTGTTTATTATGTTTTATATCCGTTCTAGGGAAAGGGGGTGATTTGAATTTTTAATATTTTATTAATTTTTTTTTATTTTTTAAACTTTTTTTTTTCACTATTTTTTAGACCATCTAGGGTACATTAACCCTAGATGGTCAGATCGCTCCTACCATATACTGCAATTAGAGATGAGCGAGCACTAAAATGCTCGGGTACTCGTTATTCGAGACGAACTTTTCCCGATGCTCGAGTGCTCGTCTCGAATAACGAGCCCCATTGAAGTCAATGTGAGACTCGAGCATTTTTAAAGGGGACCAAGGCTCTGCACAGGGAAGCTTGGCCAAACACCTGGAAACCTCAGAAAAGGATGGAAACACCACGGAAATGGACAGGAAACAGCAGGGGCAGCATGCATGGATGCCTCTGAGGCTGCTTAAACGCACCATTATGCCAAAATTATGGGCAACAGCATGGCCATGACAGAGTGACAGAATGAAGCTAGATAGCATCTAAAACATCCAATAATTGACCCTGACACTATAGGGGACGGCATGCAGAGGCAGCGGCAGCAGCGGCAGGCTAGAGAGTGTCTTGGCAACATACCCCAAATGGACTCAGGCTTAAAACCAATGGGTGGCAGAGAGGAACCAAAGGAGGTGAGCAAGAAGCGCTCAAATAATATCGGTAAATGATAAAAGTTTGCCAGTATATTTTGTGGATTACACAGCAGGGTGGCGACAAAGTTAACAAGTTTGATGTGGAAGCCATGAAAACAACCCAAAATTCTGCCTGACACAGCTCGTTTGATAAGGGGACCATGTATGGAGGCAGTGAACTAGTAGTAGATTAAAGGTGCTGCAGTTAAAACTATGTTAGTTGGATCTTGGGATGGAGCTGGCGCTCCGCTTCCAGGCGAGCTTTCGCCAATCCAAGCCCCTGTCTCTAGGCTACTCCCCAAACAGCACTTCTAAGAACCTTTTGTATAAGATCAAGTGTAGTAGCGTTCTTATAAGTTTGGGATATGGCGGGTGAGGGGAATGTAAACAGATGCGCAAGAAGCGCTGAAATAATATCGGTAAATGATAAAAGTTTGCCAGTATATTTTGTGGATTACACAGCAGGGTGGCGACAAAGTTAACAAGTTTGATGTGGAATGCCCTGTAATAGCTCTTGGGCGGTGTGCCTTTTATCGCATAGGCTCAGCAGTTTGAGCACCGCCTGCTGTCGCTTAGCGACGGCACTGCTGCTGTGCCTAGAGCTACCGACTGATGGCGCCATGCCCACGGATGGTAGTTCGGAGGAGGAGGTGGAGGAGGGGTGGGAGGAGCAGGAGGCATAGTAGGCCTGAAAGACCTGGACCGAGGTAGGCCCCGCAATCCTCGGCGTCGGCAGTATATGACCAGCCGCAGGGTCAGACTCGGTCCCAGCCTCCACCAAGTTAACCCAATGTGCCGTCAGCGATATATAGTGGCCCTGCCCGACACGTCCACGTGTCCATGGTCAGGTGGACCTTGTCAGAAACGGCGTTGGTCAGGGCACGGATGATGTTGTCTGACACGTGCTGGTGCAGGGCTGGGACGGCACATCGGGAAAAGTAGTGGCGGCTGGGGACCGAATACCGAGGGGCGGCCGCCGCCATGAGGTTGCGAAAGGCCTCGGTCTCTACTAGCTTACAGGGCAGCATCTCCAGGCTAAGCAATCTGGAGATGTGGACATTAAGGGCTTGGGCGTGCGGGTGGGTTGCACTATATTTCCGTTTCCGCTCCAGCGTCTGGGGTATGGAGAGCTGAACGCTGGTGGATGCTGTGGAGGATCGTGGAGGCGACGATGGGGTTTTTGTGCCAGGGTCCTGGGCAGGGGGCTGACTATCAGCTGACACAGGGGAAGGAGCAGTAGTGTGCACGGCCGGAGGTGAACGGGCTTGGTGCCACTGAGTGGGGTGTTTAGCATTCATATGCCTGCGCATACTGGTGGTAGTTAAGCTAGTAGTGGTGGAACCCCTGCTGATCCTGGTTTGGCAAAGGTTGCACACCACAGTCCGTCGGTCATCCGGTGTTTCCTTAAAGAACCTCCAGACTTCTGAAAATCTAGCCCTCGCCGCGGGAGCCCTCGCCACGGGAGCTTCACTATGTGACACATTTGGCGCTGATGCACCTGCTCTGGCCCTGCCTCTCCGTCTGGCCCCACCACTGCCTCTTCCAACCTGTTCTGGTCGAGGACTCTCCTCCGTCTCAGAAGCACTGTGTTCACCCGGCCTCTCAACCCAGCTTGGGTCTGTCACCTCATCATCCTCCGATCCCTCAGTCTGCTCCCCCCTCTGACTTCCTGCCCTGACAACAACTTCACCACTGTCACCACTGTGACAACCGTGTCTCCTCATCGTCGGACACCTCTTTACACACTTCTTCCACTACGTCAAGAAGGTCATCATCACCCACAGACTGCGACTGGTGGAAAACCTGGGCATCGGAAAATTGCTCAGCAGCAACCGGACAAGTGGTTTGTGACTGTGGGAAGGGTCCAGAAAACAGTTCCTCAGAGTATGCCGGTTCAAATGCCAAATTTTCCTGGGAGGGGGCAGACTGGGGGGGGAGGAGGCTGAGGTGCAGGAGCTGGAGGAGTGCCGATTTCGGTGACATGGGTGGACTGCGTGGAAGACTGACTGGTGGACAAATTGCTCGAAGCATTGTCGGCAATCCACGACATCACCTGTTCGCACTGTTCTGGCCTCAACAGTGCTCTACCACGAGTCCCAGTAACTTCAGACATGAACCTAGGGAGTGTAGCTCTGCGGCGTTCCCCTGCTCCCTCATCAGCAGGTGGTGTCTCACCCCACCCAGGACCACGGCCTCTGACCCCTGCAGTAGTTGGACGCCCACGTCCCCGCCCTCGTCCTCTACCCCTAGCCCTCGGGTTAAACATTTTGAAAATGAAAGTTATAACTTTCATTTTTTTTGGTGTTTTTTTGTGGTTTTTTTTTTTTTGTGTTTTTTAGTTTTTAAAACCAAACGATGCTATCCTATTGCTATGGCTATTTTCTAGCCAAGTATGAAAGCACACTGCTATGCCAGATGAGATGACGCTGAGTTATGAAAAAATAAACGTAAAATAAAAAGTAAATGGCAGACTGTGCCCACTTCGGTCTTTGCGATGGATATGTGCGTCACTAAGCGCTAAACACAACGGTCGCAAGTCTCACTATAAATTCCTCACAATATGGTAGTAGATGCACTACAGCAAGGACAGCCACCAGCAGATCAACCAGAAATAAAATATATAACGCTATTGTAGGCCTAAGTAAGCCGTTTGGATTCTCCTTTGGCTATTTTCTAGCCAAGTATGAAAGCACACTGCTATGCCAGATGAGATGACGCTGAGTTATGAAAAAATAAACGTAAAATAAAAAGTAAATGGCAGACTGTGCCTAATTGAAATCAAACCCCTAATAAATTTTCCCACTTTGGTGTTTGAGGTGGATATGTGTGTCACTAAGAGCTAAACACAACGGTAGCAAGTCCCCCTGCAAATTCCTCACAATATGGTACTAGCTGCAAATAAAAAAAAAAAATGTATAACGTTATTGTAGCCCTAAGAAGGGCTGTTGGGTTCTTGTAGAATCACTCCTGCCTAACACTATTCTAATAGAACAGCCTAACGCTTTCCCTGACCAGCAGCAGCTCTCTCCCTAGCGGCATCCAGACACAGAATGATCCGAGCAGCGCAGGCAGGGGCTAGTCTATTCCAGGGTCACCTGATCTGGCCAGCCAACCACTGCTATCGACGTGTAAGGGTACCACGTCATGCTGGGTGGAGTGCAGAGTCTCCTGGCTTGTGATTGGCTCTGTTTCTGGCCGCCAAAAAGCAAAACGGCGGGAGATGCCATTTTCTCGATCGGGCGAAGTATTCGTCCGAGCAACGAGCAGTTTCGAGTACGCTAATGCTCGAACGAGCATCAAGCTCGGACGAGTATGTTCGCTCATCTCTAACTGCAATACTTCTGTATTGCAATATATGGCATTTTTGCAGCACATTCATTACAATGAGCCACTGGCTCATTGTAACGAATCTGCAGAAGCCAGGTATCCTCGGGTCAAACGAAGACCCGAGGCTACCATGGCAACCGATCGACGCCCCCCCGATGACGTTCAGGGGCGCGGCGATCGCAATAAAGATGGCGGCGCCCTTGCCGGCGGCAATGTCATGGTTGATAGCTGCGATCGGTGCAAGCACCGACCACGGTTATTAGCGGTGGGGGTTTTATGCAAAATGCAAAAAAACCCCACCTTTGTATGAAGAGGACTCAGCCCGTGAGCCCTCTTCATACACTCCTTATACCTCTGCGCCGTAGAGCTACGGCGCAGAGCATTAAGGGGTTAACCAATGTGTTTAAAAATGCATTGCAACAGCTGAAGAGAGAATTGACTAATTAAACAGCTGGTAACATTTGCGTTTACAAAACACAAATTTTAACACATATGTTAAAGTTTTGTTAACATGTGCTTGTTAACGCAATGTTAACACGTGTTATAAGCTGTTTAATTAGGCAAATCTCTCTTCAGCTGTTGCAATACGTTTTTAAACGCATGTGTTAAATGCGTCGTGTGACCACACCCTGAGGGTTCTGTACAGGTTCCATTTCTGACTGCTGTGCAGCCTGCTCCCCACTCACTGATGCTGTGCACAGCTGAGGGTTTGGTACAGTGTTGTACAGTCTGCGAAGATTGCTGCTGTGATAATGGTGTTTCACTCACAGCACTAAGCGGGGCCTCACTAACAGAGTCAGTAGAGAGGGAACTTTCAGCGAACTTATAGAGCTAACCCTGTATTACCAAGAGCACATGCAGTGTCCATCTTTAGCGACTCCATCACCCTACATGATACACGTACAGGGTTTCCCTGCTCCACAATGTTGTTACACAGTGGGGCTTATTTACTAAAGGTCCGATTTAATATTCAAATTGTGTCGCAACTAATGCAGATACACCGGGAAGACGAAGGTCAACTCCGGCGGACCTGAGTGGGGAAGCGACAGGTGCAGGGAATCGGGCGCACGATCTTTGTGAATCGCGACACAGTGCATTATCGTCGGACAATGTGCTTCAGGTGAACTCCATCGGCTGGGTAAGTAAATGTGTCACACGTGTCACATTTTATCAACTTTTCTTTTGGGGCAGTCTCTTTCTTAATATCTTTTTTTTTAATCTGGTTAATTGCATCTCCATTTTAAATACCTCCTTCTAAGAAACACATGAGCTTAGTGCAGAAACACCAAAAACGTCACTTAACTCACCAACCACGATTTCCGCTTTCTCAGCTCCTCCATGAACTCCATGCTGCAAGCCACACTCCAGGCTCTGGGCTTTCCCAGGATCCTCAGCCCAGCTACCTTCTCCTCCTCCTCCTGGGTCATAGGCCATGCCTCCACCCTGCAGGGAGCTCACACACACACATCTATCCTCTCCTATGGACAAGAATAGAACTACAATAATACTCCCCCATGTACAAGAATAGAACTACAATAATACTGCCCCCTATGTACAAGAATACAACTACTATAATACTGCCCCCTATGTACAGGAATATAACTACTGCAATACTGCCTCCTATGTACAAGAATATAACTACTGCAATACTGCCTCCTATGTACAAGAATATAACTACTATAATACTGCCCCCTATGTACAGGAATATAACTACTATAATACTGCCCCCTATGTACAGGAATATAACTACTATAATACTGCCCCTTATGTACAAGAATATAACTACTTTAATACTACCCCCTATGCCATATAACACCACCAGCTACTCCCCCCCCCAGTATACAGCCAGACCCCCCTGTATAAAGCCAGCAAGCCCCCACTGTATATAGCCAGAAAGTCTCCCCCCAGTATATAGCCAGTCAGCCCACCTCCTGTATATAGTTGGACATCCACCCTCAGTATATTGCCAGTCAGTCCACCCAGTATACAGCCAGCCCCCCACTGTATATTGCCAGCCACTCCCCCTTTATATAGCCAGTGCCCCCAGTATACAGCCAGCCTTCCCCCCAGTATACAGCCACCCTAGTATACAGCCAGCCTGCCCCCCCTGTATATAGCCAGACAGCGTGCCCCCAGTATACAGCCAGCACGCCTGCCTCCCCAGTATACAGCCAGACAGCTTCCCCCCCCTGTATACAGCCAGCAAGCCTGCCTCCCCAGTAAACAGTCAGCCTGCCCCCCCTGTATACAGCCCCCCAATATACAGCCAGCAAGCCTGCCCCCCTGTATATATAGCCAGACAGCCTGCCCCCCAGTATACAGCCAGCCAGCCCACCCCCCCTGTATACAGCCCCACAGTATACAGCCAGCCAGCCTGCCCCCCTGTATATAGCCAGACAGCCTGCCCCCCCAGTATACAGCCAGCCAGCCCCCCCCTGTATACAGCCCCCCCAGTATACAGCCAGCCTTCTCCCATGTTTATAGCCAGACAGCCTGCCCCTCCAGTATACAGCCAGTCAGTCCCCCCAGTATACAACCAGCCCCCCACTGTATATAGCCAGCAACCCCCCCCAGTATACAGCCAGACAGCCTGCCCCCCCCCAGTATGCAGCCACCCAGTCTCCTCCCCTGTATACAGCCTGCCTGCCTCAGTATACAGCCATCTGCCCCCCCCCACTTCCTGTGTAAAGCCAGCACCCCCAGCCCGGCACATTAAAATAATAAACAATGTACTCACATTTCCAACATGATCCCCCGCAGCTCCACTAGTTGAATCAGTCCAGCCGGCAGTGACAGCAACGTGCACGCCGGTGGCTCACGTCATAGCCGCTTACCGACGTCATAGTCTGTGCGACGCCCAGGCCAGGTTAAGAGTCCCAGCGGTATGATGGACCTTATTTAGGATGGGGCCCCCCCAGCTTAGCAGCCGACGTGGGGCCCCCTCCCACAACAATATATGTAAAAAGATATCACATAGTTACACAGTTCCAAAGCTCTAGAGATATTAGAAACAATGGTATCTTTAGTTTTAGATAAATTCCTACCCTTACTAAACAATTTCCAATTTTGGTCCATGACAAACTAAACAGTACTACCACCATACTATTACCGAATAATGATACCACAATACTGTTACCAAATAAATATTGCCATAAGACCAATATTCCAAACAATAGCGCTACAATTTGCAAATGATCCCTCGAAACTGACCCACAGGATTACCACAACATGACCAGTATTACCAATAATTTACCGCATATAAACTCCATTTACTGATATTATATATTGTTATCATATAAACACCACCGAGCACAGGACAATATCACTAATGACACCTCTGTACAAGGCTTAAATAATAACATTACATCATGATTATCACCACCACATAATGACTGAATAATACTGCAATACTAAATGATAACCTACACATGGACCAGAATGTACCACCATATAGTGACCAAAAAGTAGTAGACACCAGTCCTGCACAGAGGCCGCAGTGTCATCCAATAACTTACAGGTGAGGTCCCTCATGTTGTCTCTTCCCTTCTGTCTGATCTTCCAGGAGACTTCTTCCAGCCATGACTCATCTCTGCTGGTTTATAAAACAGACATGGTTGGCATCATCCTATATTCTCCTCGCACCTGACCCTTACATACAAAACTGACCACAATGTACCCCCAGATATATCATATTTACCCCTTACACCACAACTGTTCACACTGTGCCCCCCCCCCACATAAATCATATATACCCCTCACACCACAATTGACCACACTGTACCCCCACATATATCATATATACCCTCAGACCACAACTGACCACACTGTGCTCCCCACATATATCATATACACCCCTCACACCACAACTGACCACACTGTACCCCCCACAGATATTATATTTACCCCTAACACCACAACTGTCCACACTATGCCCCCACATATATCATATATACCCCTCAAACCACAACTGACCACACTGTGTCCCCCACATATATCATATATACCCCTCACACCACAACTGACCACACTGTATCCCCCACATATATCATATATACCCCTCACACCACAACTGACCACACTGTACCCCCCACATTATCATATATACCCTCACACCACAACTGGCCACACTGTGCTCCCCACATATATCATATACACCCATCACACCACAACTGACCACACTGTCCCCCGACATATATCATATATACCCCTCACACCACAACTGACCACACTGTGCTCCCCAAATTATCATATATACCCTCACACCACAACTGACCACACTATGCCCCCACATATATCATATATACCTCTCACACCACAACTGACCACACTGTCCCCCCACATATATCATATATACCCCTCACACCACAACTGACCACACTGTGCTCCCCACATTATCATATATACCCTCACACCACAACTGACCACACTGTGCTCCCCACATATATCATATACACCCATCACACCACAACTGACCACACTGTCCACCCACATATATCATATATACCCTTCACACCACAACTGACCACACTGTGCTCCCCAAATTATCATATATACCCACACACCACAACTGACCACACTGTGCCCCCACATATATCATATATGCCCTCACAACACAACTGGTGGAGGTCTAGATTAGTTAAATAAGTGATGTTTATTTATAATGAACAATGGGATCAAATACAATTATAGCAATCAAGCTGACGGTCGAAGGACCTGAGGAGCACACCGGCAGCTGTGTCTGGAAGGAAGGATGCGGGAACATCGGCCGTGTTGTCAGTAGAGGTGGATCTGATGCTCCGTAGTCAATCTGCGTAGTTGCTTAAAGAGTAGGTATATCACGGGCTGGACAGGAGGAACCAAGTGTGGTGTCTGTGTCCAGGTGGTTGTGTACACTCAAAGGTGTGTGTACGTAGTGTGTGAGTTGCACAAAAAAGGGGGGGGGGCGCACTTGTGGATAACAGAGTGCGAGGGGTCCCTATTAAGCCCTAATAGGGGCCAAGTGGGAGCCCTAGGTGTCCCTAATTGGTCCTAAATTCGGGGCGGCGGCCCTAAATGGCCGTCGTTCCGACTGGAACCTACCCCTGTCCTCGGCCACGTAACCCTAGTTAGGGTGGGGAGGGAAAAAGGGGTATGTGCAAGGTTGAGACAGACTGTGGAGATCACAGTAATGTGTCGCAGGTAAGAGACAAGTGCAAAGGTAGAAAAGTAGGGTGATGAAGCAAATTTAAGGTACGAATCCCTTAATATAGTATATGGATGGACGTGGTGTGAGTCATGCGACAAATTACACCATGCGTTGATAAAAATGAGGTCAATCTTCCCTACATGCCATGTTTCACCTATTAAATATAGGCTCATCAGGGGAAATAAGACCCTTATAATGTGGAATTATGCAACATGCCTAGAAGGATTAGGTTGGGGTGCACCGGAGGAAAGTCTGAGGTCTAGGTATAGGTCAAAGATATTCTCCAAAAGTGGGTGCACTGGCAATGGAAACGTCAGGACAGTATAGTGATGCTGTCTGCGTGAGCGCTGAGACACTCTCCTTTAAGTTCCACAAGGTGGATGAGGTTGGGAACCTACGTTACCCACCCAGTGTACTTTTCTCACAACACAACTGACCACACTGTACCCCCCACATATAATATATATACCCCTCACACCACAATTGACCACACTGTACCCCCCACATATATCATATATACCCCTCACACCACAACTAACCACATTGTACCCCCACATATATCATATATATCCCTCACACCACAACTGACAACACTGTACCCCCCACAGATATCATATTTACCCCTAACGCCACAACTGTCCACACTATGCCCCCACATATATCATATATACCTCTCACACCACAACTGACCACACTGCCCCCCCTACATATGTATATACTCCTCACACCACAACTGACCACACTGTACCCCACATATATCATATATACCTCTCACCACACAACTGACCATACATACCTCTCAACACACAACTGACCATACTGTCCCCTACAAATATCATATATACCTCTCACCACACAACTGACTATACTGTCCCCTACATATATCATATCCCTCTCACCACAAGTGACCACACTGTACATAATCCATTATGCAGGTTCCCTTCATAGTACTTTATTAGGTAGGTCTCCCTGTTAGTATTTCATTAGGCAGGGCTCTCCTTTAATAAATCATTAGGTAGGTCCTCCCCTTATGAATTTATTAGGCACATGGGTTAATACACACAAAGGGATGTCACCGTGGGTTAATACACACATACGGACACACACAGTGATAGCACAGGGGATTAATACACACACAGTGATGTCCTAGCACAGGGTGTTAATGCACACACAGTGCTGTCACAGTACAGGGGGCAGATACACACACACACACAGTGATGTCCCAGCGCAGGGGACTGTAGGGACTTGTAAACTTAGCCCAAAATATTCAGGCTCTTGACCCGGAAATTTTAAATCCTCCAAAATTAAACCAGCCATCAATGGACACCACACCATGTTTCTTATTGTGGGTATGTGGGGGGGGGGGCACAGCATTTATTTTTAGAGAAACAATTAATTAATTAAATAACCAATAGAAAAAATGCAAAATAGTTGGAACAAAATTCATGCCCATCCGGGCCCTTCGCTTCTTCTTGAGCAAAAACCTTTCACCCGAATGGCGTCAGACGTCATGTGGGCACCTTCATCTCGCCTTTGGGCATGTGAAAATCCGCCAATGCTGTGACATCTGAAAGGAAGACAGAAAGAACAGCCAGAAACCGGAAAACCACCTGTAAACGAAAATGAACCTGAGGGCAAGGGTGGGTGGGCGACTTCACACAGCTCGGTCCTGAGGGCAGAAGGAAAGAGGACCCCCCCCACGTGCCCCCAATGCTTTTAAACCACAGGGCGGGGCCCAATAAGCCCGCCCAATCCAGCCCCTTTTTGGGACCACCTAAAGAAGGGGCCAATCGCCTTTTAAGCCGCCATCGCACCATCACCAGAAATCCCCTACAGTCCCCAGCCCCTTCTCTATGGGATTTGGGGCTAATGAGACTGTAGGGACTTGTAAACTTAGCCCAAAATATTCAGGCTCTTGACCCGGAAATTTTAAATCCTCCAAAATTAAACCAGCCATCAATGGACACCACACCATGTTTCTTATTGTGGGTATGTGGGGGGGGGGGGGGCACAGCATTTATTTTTAGAGAAACAATTAATTAATTAAATAGAAAAAATGCAAAATGGTTGGAACAAAATTCATGCCCATCCGGGCCCTTCGCTTCTTCTTGAGCAAAAACCTTTCACCCGAATGGCGTCAGACGTCATGTGGGCACCTTCATCTCGCCTTTGGGCATGTAAAAATCCGCCACGGAGCAGCCCCTTAAAATTAACACCGGCTGCGACCCCCCACACAGCCCAAGGCGATGCTTTCCTCAGCCACATTCCAGAAAACCGAGCAAAATGATGTCTGAGCCAATCGTGTCCAAATTAACTCCAACCACCATTATGGGATAACAGTTGTGCCTTTCTCTGCCTATAGAAGCCCCATGTGTAGAGATTCTTATATAAAGAATGTTACGTGTTTTTCTGATTGCCTTATGATCTCTGACTCCTCACCAAAACTGCAGACCATGTGACATTGACCTCAAATGTGGTAACACGAGAGAACTTCCTTCTTGGAGTAGATCCCCCTTATTTGGCCGACTGAGGTTGTTACCCCCAGCAAAATTATCACAACCGAGTGTTCTTGCCCGATTTGACTGATCTGCACTATTTCTGCTAGGACCTGGTACCATCTTATTATGTGTATACCGCGCCAGTGCAACCGTGCGTATTGACAGTAATAAGTTCAGTCCGTATGGCCGAACAGACATTTACCGCAATGCCCAGTGTAACGAGAAAAAACCCAACTAACCAAACATGCTGAAAACCTGGAAAATTAGAAAGTAAAACTATGGGAAAGGAGGGGAAGCTAAATTAAATTAAGGGGTTATGGTCTGGCCTAATGAAAGATTAAAACAATCGGACTTCCATTTGAACAGGAGATTTTATACCGCAAGAGTGGGCGGTGGTCTTTGCATCGATGCGGAAGGATTGGGTTACAATTCTTGTGGATTAGGACCTAATAAGGAAGGGGTCTTAATTGAACTGGAAATGCATAAGAGGGACGCCTGACTCATGTATGAAGAAATTATTACCCACTGGGAGAAGCCGCGCCCCATAACCGACATGGGACACTGGACCTTTAACACTGGGCTGGGTTAAAAAGCGTTGGCAGGACATACCGACAGGTGACCTTCCCAAAACATCGGGTCTGAGGTATCTGATATGGACTTTATCGAGGATTGGAAAGGGATAATATCCGTGCAAAAATCTCTGAGTTAACCTGCTAAAGGGACTAATCCGACAATGCGGAGAGACCGAAAAAGGCTATGGAAAAAAACGCTTTAAATGGGGATGACAAACGCAAAACCAATGGTCTACGGGAATCTGGAGTGTGGTGCAAGACTTCCCAACCCTCTTACCATTTGATTTAAAGGCTAATCCTGCTACGCTAGCTTTTTGCCCAGTGATAAGAAAAAGCCTTGCCTTATATTAGAGAATAGCCCATGTAGGGTGTAAATAAAGATAGAAGACATCTCCACGGGTTTGGTACCGCCAGAGAAAATTAACCATTAGCTCCAGGCTGCTGCGTATTTCCACCACCTTAACTCCGATAATGAATTATTCATCAGGTGCTCTAGATATTCCCGACCATATTCCATAACTAGGGCATTCCCGACCAGATTCCATAACTAGGGCATTCTGGACAAGATTCCATAACTAGGGCATTCCGGACCAGATTCCATAAGCACGTGGATCTCTAGAATATCTGGAACTGGGAACGAGACAGGGCATTGGCCATGTCATTCACAGTGTCAGAAACATGTCTTGCTATCTGCTAAATGTTGGATTGCGGGTAGCACAGCACCAAGTGTAGAATCAGCAGTAACACCGAGATATTGTCCGACCAGAAACGGATCTCACAAGTAGCATAGGACCGGGGTCCCCAAAGTCCAAGAGCTATCACTAGCGGGAATAGTAGCCACAGGGTTAGATTCAGTGTGGCCTTTTGTCTAGGGATAAATCAGTGAGGGAACGTGCGGTGCGTAGAGCTGACATTACAAGCAAAGTTAAACAATCCCAGGAGGACCTGGAACTGACGCAGAGTGACTTTCTTTTTACTTGCCCTTGAAGCAGCATCCTAACCCCCAGATACAAGTGGGCTGTGCTGGAAGCAACCTACTCTAATCGGATTTTACCCGTAAAGCTCCAGGACCAAAATATCTGACTGCTTTTCCCAATAACAGCGCCACCCTTATTCTTCGACTTTGACTGGTATTGCAGCTTGACTTTAATAAAGTGAATTAGATTCAACTGGAATCCCCAACACCGTCTCTAAGCGCCTGTCTCCCCAACACCGTCTCTAAGCGCCAGTCTAGCAAAATTAAACCGCCCTTTCAAAGGAAATATGAGAAACAGTTGCATCTTCCTTTGATATTGCGTCGTTACTGAGGATCATTTAGGTGCGAGAGGTGATGGATCAGACTAAATTACCAGCCACTTTATAAGGGATTAGGAGAAATGGGGGGGGGGGCGCATTCTATCCAAGAACAACCTCCTCGAAAGGTCTTGGGAGGCAATGAATTCTACGTTGTATCGCGTTTTAGTGGACAAACAACCCCCCCAAATTGCCCCGGGTTTTTGGCGCACTTGATAGGATTGTGGCCGGCTTTCACGTGACGGAAATCGGACAGACACAACAAGGGAGCAATAACCCTTTATTTTCCATCCTGCTCTCACACAGAGAGCGGCAGGAATTGATGGCGCTATATAAATAAAGATTATTATTATAAGGGGAAAATGCAGAGAACATTGCGTCCTTGAAGGTATTATAGACCCTGGAATTACCTTAGGACCTGATCCTAAGTTATCCCTAACCTGCGCTCCTGCTCCTCCCCCCGGGGTCCTGCTCATCTAAATGCACTGAAGGGGGATTATTATAGAGGTGATCCTGTCTGTAGTGTACGGGTTCTGCATGTGTGTAGAGGAAATGGCCGACCAAGAAGGAAGCCACTGGACTCACGAGGCGCTGCCGTCTGTGATGATGGGTTGCTCTGCGCTTCTGGTCGCTGGTCGGCTGCTGATGATGATCCCTGGTGGTCGTCTGCTGATGATGATCCCTGGTGGTCGTCTGCTGATGATGATGATGATCCCTGGTGGTCGTCGCTGCTGCTGATAATGATGATCCCTGGTGGTCGTCGCTGATGATGATGATGATCCCTGGTGGTCGTCGCTGATGATGATGATCCCTGGTGGTCGTCGCTGATGATGACGCTGATGATGATCCCTGGTGGTCGTCTGCTGATGATGATGATGATCCCTGGTGGTCGTCTGCTGCTGCTGATGATGATCCCTGGTGGTCGTCGCTGCTGCTGCTGATGATGATCCCTGGTGGTCGTCGCTGATGATGATGATGATCCCTGGTGGTCGTCGCTGATGATGATCCCTGGTGATAAGGGGGGAGAGGGACAGGGAAGGGGGGAGGAGAGGGACAGGGAAGGGGGAGGAGAGGGACAGGGTAGGGGGGAGGAGAGGGACAGGGTAGGGGGGAGGAGAGGGACAGGGAAGGGGGGAGGAGAGGGACAGGGGGGGGGAGAGGGACAGGGAAGGGGGTGGGGCAGGGTCTGTCCCATGCTGCTCCATGCAGTGCAGGAATCCATTGCCTGCAGGTGGTGCTGGGGAGTCCTGCTTCAGTGCTGCTCCTATGGTCTGGCCTGTCACACTGCAGCCAGCTGCTCCTCTGCTGTAGGTGGCTGCCAGCAGTGCTGCAGGGTCTCTTCTACTGCTTCTGGAGCTGATGTGAGGAACACTGGGTGCTGGGGATGCAGGGGGAGTGGAGGGGTCTGAGACCTAATCGAGGCCTGAAGCCTGCCATGGGCCCATGGGGGGGGGGTGCCGCGCATGGAGTGAGAGGTAGAGGGGTCTGGGGCCTAATCGAGGCCCGAGGCCTGCTGGAGGCCTGAGGCCTGCCATAGGCCCGAGGCCTGTTGGGGTTCATTAGAGGGTAAATTCATGCCTTGCTGGGGACATAAGGGGGGGGGGGGCATGTGGCGCATCGCTGTGTTGCTTACCCTGGAAAGCGTCGGGTCCTGTCCCACGCTGTTCCGCTCTGTTCTTCTTCCTCTGCGCTGGGCCGGCTGCTGATGAGGTGAGGAGCACTGGGTGGGCTGGAGGGACCGGGTACTGAGCCGGCTGCTGATGATGATGGCCGGCACTTCAGATGTGGGGGCCTCTGGGGCGCGCTGCAGGAGGGGGGGCTGATGCAGCCGCGGGGCTCTGTAGCAGGGCATTGAGCCATGCAGACCCCTCAGCTGCCACTCTTTCCAGCACCTGGGCCTCCAGGGATTCCATAGTGAGGGTAGGCAAAAAGAGGGCACAGAGGGGGAGATCAAGACTTCACACCGCTCGGTCCTGAGGGCAGAAGGAAAGAGGACCACCCCACATGCCCCCAATGCTTTTAAACCACAGGGCGTGCCCCAATAAGCCTGCCCAATCCAGCCCCTTTTTGGGACCACCTAAAGAAGGGGCCAATCGCCTTTTAAGCCGCCTTCTGCACCATCACCAGAAATCCCCTACAGTCCCCAGCCCCTTCTCTATGCGATTTGGGGCTAATGAGCTTAATACACATACAGTGATGTTACAGCACAGGTGGTCAACACACAGGTTGTCAAGCCACTGATTTTCCTGTAAAATCAGATCAGATCTCTAAACTTTTAAATGATGATGCTACCTATAGGAAATTGTCCAGCAATCCAACTGAGTGTTTCCAACAATTACTATTTAAATTATTGCAAGAAGGTGTGGCATTAGGTGTAATAACTCAGACTCTTATGGATTGGATTTTTGTCACTGAACCTATTATACCAATCATATATGCCCTTCCCAAGACACATAAGGGACAAATTCCCCCCCCCCCCCCTATGTGTCCAATAATTGCAGGTATAGGTTCTATGCTCGAAAACCTTAGTGGCTGGCTAGACTCACTTTTACAGCCACTAGTCCGTAGAGTCCCGTGTTTTTTACAGGATTCGAAAGACGTCTTACATTCCCTCTCTAGTTTTTCGTGGGAACCTACGTATCAATGGCTCACTTGTGATGTTACATCACTTTATACTTCAATTCCTCATCATATTGCCATTATGGCATTGGAGTTCCATCTATATAAATATAGTAACTACTCATCTGAACTTAAGGAATATATGGTGGAGGTTTGTCACTTTCTCATGACTCATAACTATTTTATGCATGAAAACAGTTTTTTTCTACAGACCCAAGGAGTCAGTATGGGTGCTAAATTTTCACCCTCCCTTGCCAACCTAACCACGTCGTGGTGGGAGGAGATGTACATCCATACTGACTCCAATCCCTTCAAGGATAGCATTGAGTGGTATGGCAGGTTCATTGATGATATACTTATTGTATGGAAGGGACCTGAACCTGCCATACCACTCTTTGTCAATTATCTCAACAGTAATTCTTGCAATCTGCGTTTTACCTATTTTTCACACCCTACAGAAGTGGTGTTTTTGGATTTAAAATTTATTGGGAAAGCAGGGGAATTTATTGACTCTCATACCTATCGTAAACCCACATCGGGTAATACAATTCTACATGCTAGATCCCAACATCCGCAACATACTATAAAAAGCATCCCTGTAGGTGAGCTCGTTAGGGCAAAACGCAATTGTAGCAATGAGACTGCCTATCTCAATGAAACCAACAATGTGTGTACCAGGCTCAAAGAGAGTGGGTACCCAAATTGGGCATTAAAACGAGCCAAAAATATTGTGTCTGCGAAAGATAGAAACTCCTTAATCTGTTCACCTTCTGTCAACAACACCAACCCTAACATCCAAAAAAGAATTTACAACAAGCCTACCTTAGTGTTACAATACAGTCCACAATTTAATGATATCTCTCGCATTGTGCAAAAACATTTACCACTTTTAAAGACGGATGCAGTCTTGGAGAAAATTTTGAGTGGAGGCTGCAGAATTGTGCCACGACGAGGTACAACTTTAGGGAACCTCTATTCCCCGAAGTATAAAATCCACCTGGCTCACACATTCAGGTTTTTATAAGTGCGGTGCTACACGCTGCACCACATGTAAATTTGTTCAAAAAAGTACTTATTTCCAAAACAGCAATGGCACCAAAAAGTTTTACATAAAAAACCATATAAATTGTAATTCATACAACATCATTTATGTCATACAATGTACCCATTGCAACCTCATGTATATTGGCCAAACGTCTCGTAAATTAAAAATCCGATTCTTAGAACATCTCAATGATATTAGGAACCCTGATAACCGCAACTTATCAGGTGCTTCTAAAGATTTTTTACAAGTACATAATGCTCAAACCGAATACTTACGTGTGTTTGCCATTGAAAAAATCCAAAAGCCGTTGCGTGGTGGAAGTATTAGCACCTTATTACGGAATCGCGAGGCGTACTGGATTTTTACTTTAGAATCCCGCCAACCGTATGGCTTAAACATTAAAAAAGAAATCATGTACCATTATGTGGTTAAATAGTTTTCTATTGTCAGTTTCAGATTTTATACTTTGGGCTTTTTCAAAACATGTAATATATGACATATCTGAATACTGATGCGTTTTTTATGTCATATATTCTCTTATTGTAGTCCCATCCATGCTTCCTCATCAGTCAATCCTCATTTCCTTGATTTTAACTTAAAAATATGTATTTTTCTTGTTTTTACAGAAACCGTTATTTCAAGTTTCCTTTGGGACCAGGGGAAGACTCCACGATTGTACAGTCCTTTTCATAACCCCCTCCTCTTTTCCCTCCTCCTTGTAGAAACTCCGGAAGTTTCCCCTTTACTTACGTCAGAAAAGAGGGGGCGTGCTTATGTACACATGTTTAAAAAGTTTGTTAAAATCATTTTATATCAGCCATGACTAAGAATGGCCAGTCCGTTTGAAACGCGTTGTCCAAGACTATCTGCAGTGGAATTTTAATGTATGCCTAAATAAAGACTACGAGTGTTTCCCGACAAGGCTGGATCTTGGAATTTTTTTCACTTGTGGTCAACACACAAACACACACAGATGTCACAACACAGGGGGTATTACAAACAGTGTAGTCACAGCACCAACATTATCAATAAGAAAATGCTGAAAACCATAACAATAATTGATGACAATAACCCCACACCTCAATGCTGGCTCACTATAGACACCAGGACATGTACAGTACAAGCTGTCTTACACTAGAAGATTAGTCGGTGAGTACAATACTGATCTGACACTGGTAGAAGTAGATTCTAGTACCTCACAGGTGACATGTCTTCTCCTTCAGGGCCAGAATTGATGTAACTTATGGCTGAAGAATCTTCCACCAGATGTCTTGCCCCACACTGTGCAACTAAAAATACCACAGTTACTCACAGTACAATGCTACCTGGATAACAGAAATATGCCCCCCTAAATATACCCCATAATAAAACCTCTGTGTCCCCTGAAAATATTACTATACTACAGACCCCGAGTAATACTGTACCCCTAATTATATATGTCACCCCCTAATTACACGATATATGGTTCTCCCATGACTTAATTTATATATTGCCCCCTTTAATGAATTAACCTACCTATTAACCTAACCTAATTATTTAATATACTGTCCCCCCCCATTTACTTATTTAATATACTGCCCCGACCCCACCCGACCCTATGAACTATTTTACATACTAGGACTCACCCCAAATAAACTTCATACACTGGCTTCCTCTCTAAATTATTTTATATTCTGCCCCCTCCATTAATTATGTAATGTACTGGGCCCCCAAATGAATTTTGTGCACTTCACTCTTTGGTTCAATATGATCACAGGGAAACAAAATTATACAGGTTTTATTGAGTTTTAATACCTTAAAAAAATTAAAACCTCATCAAGAAAAAAAAGGGGTTTTTTCTTCTTCTGACGCTAATAACTTTTTCATAGCGTAGATACTCGAGTATAAGCCGAGTTTTTCAGCACAAAAAATGTGCTAAAAACCTCAAAATCGGCTTATACTCGAGTCAAGAAATAAAAAAGAAAGTCAAAACTCACCTTTCCAGCACCCCCGCAGTTCTTCTCTTCTTCAATCGGCAGCGGCAGGTCTGTACATGCTGCCAACGGAACAAGAGGAGACCTGTGGGGGCGCAGGAAAAGTGAGCTTTAACCTAGATGGTCTGATCATTCCTACCACATACTGCAATACTACTGTATTGCAGTATATGGCATTTTTACACAGTATTCATAACAATGAGCCACTGGCACATTGTAACGAAACTGCAGATGCCATGCAGCCTTGGGTCTGATGAAGACCCAAGGCTATCATGGCAACCGAACGCTGCCCCCCAATGACGTCCCAGGGAGCGAGTAACACTTGGAACAAAGATGGTGCCAACGTGCCACCGTCCTTTAAATGTTGGCTGCACCATCAGAAGGGTTAATACTAGAGATGAGCGAGCACTAAAATGCTCGGGTACTCGTTATTCGAGACAAACTTTTCCCGATGCTCGAGTGCTCGTCTCGAATAACGAGCCCCATTGAAGTTAATGGGAGACTCGAGCATTTTTCAAGGGGACCAAGGCTCTGCACAGGGAAGCTTGGCCAAACACCTGGGAACCTCAGAAAAGGATGGAAACACCACGGAAATGGACAGGAAACAGCAGGGGCAGCATGCATGGATGCCTCTGAGGCTGCTTAATCGCACCATTATGCCAAAATTATGGGCAACAGCATGGCCATGACAGAGTGACAGAATGAAGCTAGATAGCATCTAAAACATCCAATAATTGACCCTGACACTATAGGGGACGGCATGCAGAGGCAGCGGCAGCAGCGGCAGGCTAGAGAGTGGCATGGCGACGTACCCTAAATGGACTCAGGCTTCAAACCAATGGGTGGCAGAGAGGAACCAAAGGAGGTGAGCAAGAAGCGCTCAAATAATATCGGTACATGATAAAAGTTTGCCAGTATATTTTGTGGATTACACAGCAAGGTGGCGACAAAGTTAACATGGAAGCCATGAAAACAACCCAAAATTCTGCCTGACACAGCTCGTTTGATAAGGGGACCATGTATGGAGGCAGTGAACTAGTAGTAGATTAAAGGTGCTGCAGTTAAAACTATGTTAGTTGGATCTTGGCATGGAGCTGGCACTCCGCTGCCAGGCGAGCTTTCGCCAATCCAAGCCCCTGTCTCTAGGCTACTCCCCAAACAGCACTTCTAAGAACCTTTTGTATAAGATCAAGTGTAGTAGCTTTCTTATAAGTTTAGGATATGGCGGGTGAGGGGAATGTAAACAGATGCGCAAGAAGCGGTGAAATAATATTGGTAAATGATAAAAGTTTGCCAGTATATTTTGTGGATTACACAGCAGGGTGGCGACAAAGTTAACAAGTTTGTTGTGGAAGCCATGAAAACAACCCAAAATTCTGCCTGACACAGCTCGTTTGATAAGGGGACCATGTATGGAGGCAGTGAACTAGTAGTAGATTAAAGGTGCTGCAGTTAAAACTATGTTAGTTGGATCTTGGCATGGAGCTGGCGCTCCGCTTCCAGGCGAGCTTTCGCCAATCCAAGCCCCTGTCTCTAGGCTACTCCCCAAACAGCACTTCTAAGAACCTTTAGTATAAGATCAAGTGTAGTAGCGTTCTTATAAGTTTGGGATATGGCGGGTGAGGGGAATGTAAACAGATGCGCAAGAAGCGCTGAAATAATATCGGTAAATGATAAAAGTTTGCCAGTATATTTTGTGGATTACACAGCAGGGTGGCGACAAAGTTAACAAGTTTGATGTGGAATGGCCTGTAATAGCTCTTGGGCGGTGTGCCTTTTATCGCCTAGGCTCAGCAGTTTGAGCACCGCCTGCTGTCGCTTAGCGACGGCACTGCTGCTGTGCCTAGAGCTACCGACTGATGGCGCCATGCCCACGGATGGTAATTCGGAGGAGGAGGAGGTGGAGGAGGGGTGGGAGGAGGAGGAGGTATAGTAGGCCTTTGAGACCTGGACCGAGGTAGGCCCCGCAATCCTCTGCGTCGGCAGTATATGACCAGCCCCAGGGTCAGACTCGGTCCCAGCCTGCACCAAGTTAAGTGTAGTAGCGTTCTTATAAGTTTGGGATATGGCGGGTTAGGGGAATGTAAACAGATGCGCAAGAAGCGCTGAAATAATATCCGTAAATGGTAAAAGTTTGCCAGTATATTTTGTGGATAACACAGCAGGGTGGCGACAAAGTTAACAACTTTGATGTGGAATCCATGAAAACAACCCAAATTTCTGCCTGACTCGTTTGATAAGGGGACGATGTATGGAGGCAGCTATATGGACGACTTTTGGAGGTAGCAATGGAGACAACGTGTGGAGGCTGCTATGGAGACAATTTAATTTGGATAGTGCCTGTATGTGGCAGTCCAAAAAAGTTTTCAAACCAGAGGAGCAGGTAGGTGGCCCTCCAGAAAAATGAAATAGATTGAGTGCCTGTATGTGGCAGTCCAAAAAAGTTTTCAAACCAGAGGAGCAGGTAGGTGGCCCTCCAGAAAAATGAAATAGATTGAGTGCCTGTATGTGGCAGTCCAAAAAAGTTTTCAAACCAGAGGAGCACGTAGGTGGCCCTCCAGAAAAATTGAATAGATTGAGTGCCTGTATGTGGCAGTCCAAAAAAGTTTTCAAACCAGAGGAGCAGGTAGGTGGCCCTCCAGAAAAATGAAATAGATTGAGTGCCTGTATGTGGCAGTCCAAAAAAGTTTTCAAACCAGAGGAGCAGGTAGGTGGCCCTCCAGAAAAATTGAATAGATTGAGTGCCTGTATGTGGCAGTCCAAAAAAGTTTTCAAACCAGAGGAGCAGGTAGGTGGCCCTCCAGAAAAATGAAATAGATTGAGTGCCTGTATGTGGCAGTCCAAAAAAGTTTTCAAACCAGAGGAGCAGGTAGGTGGCCCTCCAGAAAAATGAAATAGATTGAGTGCCTGTATGTGGCAGTCCAAAAAAGTTTTCAAACCAGAGGAGCAGGTAGGTGGCCCTCCAGAAAAATTGAATAGATTGAGTGCCTGTATGTGGCAGTCCAAAAATGTTTTCAAACCAGAGGAGCAGGTAGGTGGCCCTCCAGAAAAATGAAATAGATTGAGTGCCTGTATGTGGCAGTCCAAAAAAGTTTTCAAACCAGAGGAGCAGGTAGGTGGCCCTCCAGAAAAATTGAATAGATTGAGTGCCTGTATGTGGCACTCCCAAAAATTGTTTAAAACAGAGGACCGGGTAGGTGGCCCTCCAGAAAAATTAAATGCATAAAGTACTATAGCTAGAGCCAGTGGGCCCTGTCAATAAATAGCCAGTTTCCTCTGCTTTAGTGTACAAAGAGGAGGAGAAGGAGGAAAATGAGGAGGAGGAGGAGTGGATAAATTATTCAGGTTGAGCTTCCTTCACCTGGTGGAGATTGGAAATTATGAGTAATCCAGGCTTTATTCATCTTAATAAGCGTCCGCCTGTCAGCGCTGTCAGTCGACAGGCGTGTACGCTTATCGGTGATGATGCCACCAGCTGCACTGCAAACCCGCTCGGGCAACACGCTAGCGGCAGGGCAGGCAAGAACCTCCAAGGCGTACAGCGCCAGTTCGTGCCACATGTCCAGCTTTGAAACCCAGTAGTTGTAGGGAGCTGTGTGATCATTTAGGACGATGGTATGGTCAGCTACGTACTCCCTCACCATCTTTCTGTAAAGATCAGCCCTACTCTGCCGAGACTGGGGACAGGTGACAGTGTCTTGCTGGGGTGACATAAAGCTGGCAAAAGCCTTGTAAAGCGTACCCTTGCCAGTGCTGGACAAGCTGCCTGCTCGCCTACTCTCCCTCGCTACTTGTCCCGCAGAACTACGCACTCTGCCGCTAGCGCTGTCAGAAGGGAAATAGTGTTTCAGCTTGTGCACCAGGGCCTGCTGGTATTCATGCATTCTCACACTCCTTTTCTCTCCAGGGATGAGAGTGGAAAGATTTTGCTTGTACCGTGGGTCCAGGAGAGTGAATACCCTGTAATCGGTGCTGGAATAAATTCTTTGAACGCGAGGGTCACGGGATAGGCAGCCTAGCATGAAATCTGCCATATGCGCCAGAGTACCAACGTGTAAGAATTCACTCCCCTCACTGGCCTGACTGTCCATTTCCTCCTCCTCCAACTCCTCCAACTCCTCTTCTTCTGCCCATACACGCTGAACAGTGAAGGACTCAACAATGGTCCCCTCTTGTGTCTCGCCAACATTCTCCTCCTCTTCCTCCTCATCCTCCTCCACCTCCTCCGATATGCGCTGAGAAACAGACCTAAGGGTGCTTTGGCTATCAACAAGGGAATCTTCTTCCCCCGTCTCTTGTGACGAGCGCAAAGCTTCCGACTTCATGCTGATCAGAGAGTTTTTCAACAGGCCAAGCAGCGGGATGGTGAGGCTGATGATGGCGGCATCGCCACTGACCATCTGTGTTGACTCCTCGAAGTTACTCAGCACCTGACAGATATCAGACATCCACGTCCACTCCTCATTGTAGACTTGAGGAAGCTGACTGACCTGACTACCAGTTCTGGTGGAAGTTGACATCTGGCAGTCTACAATCGCTCTGCGCTGCTGGTAAACTCTGGATAACATGGTTAATGTTGAATTCCACCTCGTGGGCACGTCGCACAACAGTCGGTGAGCGGGCAGTTGGAGGCCCTGAGAGTGGCAGCATCTGTGCTGGACTTCCTGAAATGCGCACAGATGCGGCGCACCTTCGTGAGCAAATCAGACAGATTGGGGTATGTCTTGAGGAAACGCTGAACTATCAGATTTAACACATGGGCCAGGCATGGCACATGTGTCAGTCTGCCGAGTTGCAGAGCCGCCACCAGGTTACGGCCATTGTCACACACAACCATGCCTGGCTTCAGGTTCAGCGGTGCCAGCCACAGATCAGTCTGCGCCGTAATGCCCTGTAATAGCTCTCGGGCGGTGTGCCTTTTATCGCCTAGGCTCAGCAGTTTGAGCACCGCCTGCTGTCGCTTAGCGACGGCACTGCTGCTGTGCCTAGAGCTACCGACTGATGGCGCCATGCCCACGGATGGTAGTTCGGAGGAGGAGGTGGAGGAGGGGTGGGAGGAGGAGGAGGCATAGTAGGCCTGAAAGACCTGGACCGAGGTAGGCCCCGCAATCCTCGGCGTCGGCAGTATATGACCAGCCGCAGGGTCAGACTCGGTCCCAACCTCCACCAAGTTAACCCAATGTGCCGTCAGCGATATATAGTGGCCCTGCCCGGCAGCACTCGTCCACTGTCCGTGGTCAGGTGGACCTTGTCAGAAACGGCGTTGGTCAGGGCACGGATGATGTTGTCTGACACGTGCTGGTGCAGGGCTGGGACGGCACATCGGGAAAAGTAGTGGCGGCTGGGGACCGAATACCGAAGGGCGGCCGCCGCCCTGAGGTTGCGAAAGGCCTCGGTCTCTACTAGCCTATAGGGCAGCATCTCCAGGCTAAGCAATCTGGAGATGTGGACATTAAGGGCTTGGGCGTGTGCGGGTGGGTTGCACTATATTTCCGTTTCCGCTCCAGCGTCTGGGGTATGGAGAGCTGAACGCTGGTGGATGCTGTGGAGGATCGTGGAAGCGACGATGGGGTTTTTGTGCCAGGGTCCTGGGCAGGGGGCTGACTATCAGCTGACACAGGGGAAGGAGCAGTGGTGTGCACGGCCGGAGGTGAACGGGCTTGGTGCCACTGAGTGGGGTGTTTAGCATTCATATACCTGCGCATACTGGTGGTAGTTAAACTAGTAGTGGTGGAACCCCTGCTGATCCTGGTTTGGCAAAGGTTGCACACCACAGTCCGTCGGTCATCCGTTGTTTCCTTAAAGAACCTCCAGACTTCTGAAAATCTAGCCCTCGCCGCGGGAGCCCTCGCCACGGGAGCTTCACTACGTGACACATTTGGCGCTGATGCACCTGCTCTGGCCCTGCCTCTCCGTCTGGCCCCACCACTGCCTCTTCCAACCTGTTCTGGTCGAGGACTCTCCTCCGTCTCAGAAGCACTGTGTTCACCCGGCCTCTCAACCCAGCTTGGGTCTGTCACCTCATCATCCTCCGATCCCTCAGTCTGCTCCCCCCTCGGACTTCCTGCCCTGACAACAACTTCACCACTGTCTGACAACCGTGTCTCCTCATCGTCGGACACCTCTTTACACACTTCTTCCACTACGTCAAGAAGGTCATCATCACCCACAGACTGCGACTGGTGGAAAACCTGGGCATCGGAAAATTGCTCAGCAGCAACCGGACAAGTGGTTTGTGACTGTGGGAAGGGTCCAGAAAAAAGTTCCTCAGAGTATGCCGGTTCAAATGCCAAATTTTCATGGGAGGGGGCAGACTGGGGAGGAGGAGGCTGAGGTGCAGGAGCTGGAGGAGTGCCGATTTCGGTGACATGGGTGGACTGCGTGGAAGACTGACTGGTGGACAAATTGCTCGAAGCATTGTCGGCAATCCACAACATCACCTGTTCGCACTGTTCTGGCCTCAACAGTGCTCTACCACGAGTCCCAGTAACTTCAGACATGAACCTAGGGAGTGTAGCTCTGCGGCGTTCCCCTGCTCCCTCATCAGCAGGTGGTGTCTCACCCCACCCAGGACCACGGCCTCTGACCCCTGCAGTAGTTGGACGCCCACGTCCCCGCCCTCGTCCTCGTCCTCTACCCCTAGCCCTCGGGTTAAACATTTTGAAAATGAAAGTTATATAACTTTAATTTTTTTTTTTACTTTTTTTTGTGTTTTTTTGTGTTTTTTAGTTTTTTTTTGTGTTTTTTAGTTTTTAAAACCAAACAATGCTATCCTATTGCTATGGCTATTTTCTAGCCAAGTATGAAAGCACACTGCTATGCCAGATGAGATGACGCTGAGTTATGAAAAAATAAACGTAAAATAAAAAGAAACTGCCAGACTGTGCCTAATTGAAATCCAACCCCTAATAAATTTTCCCACTTCGGTCTTAGCGATGGATATGTGCGTCACTAAGCGCTAAACACAGCGGTCGCAAGTCTCACTCCAAATTCCTCACAATTGGCTAGTATATGCACTGCAGCAAGGACAGCCACCAGCAGATCAACCAGAAATAAAATATATATAACGCTATTGTAGGCGTAAGTAAGCTGTTTGGATTCTCCTTTGGCTATTTTCTAGCCAAGTATGAAAGCACACTGATGAGATGACGCTGAGTTATGAAAAAATAAACGTAAAATAAAAAGAAACTGCCAGACTGTGCCTAATTGAAATCAAACCCCTAATAAATTTTCCCACTTCGGTCTTTGCGATGGATATGTGCGTCACTAAGCGCTAAACACAGCGGTCGCAAGTCTCACTCCAAATTCCTCACAATTGGCTAGTATATGCACTGCAGCAAGGACAGCCACCAGCAGATCAACCAGAAATAAAATATATATAACGCTATTGTAGGCGTAAGTAAGCCGTTTTGATTCTCCTTTGGCTATTTTCTAGCCAAGTATGAAAGCACACTGATGAGATGACGCTGAGTTATGAAAAAATAAACGTAAAATAAAAAGAAACTGACAGACTGTGCCTAATTGAAATCAAACCCCTAATAAATTTTCCCACTTCGGTCTTTGCGATGGATATGTGCGTCACTAAGCGCTAAACACAGCGGTCGCAAGTCTCACTCCAAATTCCTCACAATTGGCTAGTATATGCACTGCAGCAAGGACAGCCACCAGCAGATCAACCAGAAATAAAATATATATAACGCTATTGTAGGCGTAAGTAAGCCGTTTGGATTCTCCTTTGGCTATTTTCTAGCCAAGTATGAAAGCACACTGATGAGATGACGCTGAGTTATGAAAAAATAAACGTAAAATAAAAAGAAACTGCCAGACTGTGCCTAATTGAAATCCAACCCCTAATAAATTTTCCCACTTCGGTCTTTGCGATGGATATGTGCGTCACTAAGCGCTAAACACAGCGGTCGCAAGTCTCACTCCAAATTCCTCACAATTGGCTAGTATATGCACTGCAGCAAGGACAGCCACCAGCAGATCAACCAGAAATAAAATATATATAACGCTATTGTAGGCGTAAGTAAGCCGTTTGGATTCTCCTTTGGCTATTTTCTAGCCAAGTATGAAAGCACACTGATGAGATGACGCTGAGTTATGAAAAAATAAACGTAAAATAAAAAGAAACTGCCAGACTGTGCCTAATTGAAATCCAACCCCTAATAAATTTTCCCACTTCGGTCTTTGCGATGGATATGTGCGTCACTAAGCGCTAAACACAGCGGTCGCAAGTCTCACTCCAAATTCCTCACAATTGGCTAGTATATGCACTGCAGCAAGGACAGCCACCAGCAGATCAACCAGAAATAAAATATATATAACGCTATTGTAGGCGTAAGTAAGCCGTTTGGATTCTCCTTTGGCTATTTTCTAGCCAAGTATGAAAGCACACTGATGAGATGACGCTGAGTTATGAAAAAATAAACGTAAAATAAAAAGAAACTGCCAGACTGTGCCTAATTGAAATCCAACCCCTAATAAATTTTCCCACTTCGGTCTTTGCGATGGATATGTGCGTCACTAAGCGCTAAACACAGCGGTCGCAAGTCTCACTCCAAATTCCTCACAATTGGCTAGTATATGCACTGCAGCAAGGACAGCCACCAGCAGATCAACCAGAAATAAAATATATATAACGCTATTGTAGGCGTAAGTAAGCCGTTTGGATTCTCCTTTGGCTATTTTCTAGCCAAGTATGAAAGCACACTGATGAGATGACGCTGAGTTATGAAAAAATAAACGTAAAATAAAAAGAAACTGCCAGACTGTGCCTAATTGAAATCCAACCCCTAATAAATTTTCCCACTTCGGTCTTTGCGATGGATATGTGCGTCACTAAGCGCTAAACACAGCGGTCGCAAGTCTCACTCCAAATTCCTCACAATTGGCTAGTATATGCACTGCAGCAAGGACAGCCACCAGCAGATCAACCAGAAATAAAATATATATAACGCTATTGTAGGCGTAAGTAAGCCGTTTGGATTCTCCTTTGGCTATTTTCTAGAAAAGTATGAAAGCACACTGATGAGATGACGCTGAGTTATGAAAAAATAAACGTAAAATAAAAAGAAACTGCCAGACTGTGCCTAATTGAAATCCAACCCCTAATAAATTTTCCCACTTCGGTCTTTGCGATGGATATGTGCGTCACTAAGCGCTAAACACAGCGGTCGCAAGTCTCACTCCAAATTCCTCACAATTGGCTAGTATATGCACTGCAGCAAGGACAGCCACCAGCAGATCAACCAGAAATAAAATATATATAACGCTATTGTAGGCGTAAGTAAGCCGTTTGGATTCTCCTTTGGCTATTTTCTAGCCAAGTATGAAAGCACACTGATGAGATGACGCTGAGTTATGAAAAAATAAACGTAAAATAAAAAGAAACTGCCAGACTGTGCCTAATTGAAATCCAACCCCTAATAAATTTTCCCACTTCGGTCTTTGCGATGGATATGTGCGTCACTAAGCGCTAAACACAGCGGTCGCAAGTCTCACTCCAAATTCCTCACAATTGGCTAGTATATGCACTGCAGCAAGGACAGCCACCAGCAGATCAACCAGAAATAAAATATATATAATGCTATTGTAGGCGTAAGTAAGCCGTTTGGATTCTCCTTTGGCTATTTTCTAGCCAAGTATGAAAGCACACTGATGAGATGACGCTGAGTTATGAAAAAATAAACGTAAAATAAAAAGAAACTGCCAGACTGTGCCTAATTGAAATCCAACCCCTAATAAATTTTCCCACTTCGGTCTTTGCGATGGATATGTGCGTCACTAAGCGCTAAACACAGCGGTCGCAAGTCTCACTCCAAATTCCTCACAATTGGCTAGTATATGCACTGCAGCAAGGACAGCCACCAGCAGATCAACCAGAAATAAAATATATATAACGCTATTGTAGGCGTAAGTAAGCCGTTTGGATTCTCCTTTGGCTATTTTCTAGCCAAGTATGAAAGCACACTGATGAGATGACGCTGAGTTATGAAAAAATAAACGTAAAATAAAAAGAAACTGCCAGACTGTGCCTAATTGAAATCCAACCCCTAATAAATTTTCCCACTTCGGTCTTTGCGATGGATATGTGCGTCACTAAGCGCTAAACACAGCGGTCGCAAGTCTCACTCCAAATTCCTCACAATTGGCTAGTATATGCACTGCAGCAAGGACAGCCACCAGCAGATCAACCAGAAATAAAATATATATAACGCTATTGTAGGCGTAAGTAAGCCGTTTGGATTCTCCTTTGGCTATTTTCTAGCCAAGTATGAAAGCACACTGATGAGATGACGCTGAGTTATGAAAAAATAAACGTAAAATAAAAAGAAACTGCCAGACTGTGCCTAATTGAAATCCAACCCCTAATAAATTTTCCCACTTCGGTCTTTGCGATGGATATGTGCGTCACTAAGCGCTAAACACAGCGGTCGCAAGTCTCACTCCAAATTCCTCACAATTGGCTAGTATATGCACTGCAGCAAGGACAGCCACCAGCAGATCAACCAGAAATAAAATATATATAACGCTATTGTAGGCGTAAGTAAGCCGTTTGGATTCTCCTTTGGCTATTTTCTAGCCAAGTATGAAAGCACACTGATGAGATGACGCTGAGTTATGAAAAAATAAACGTAAAATAAAAAGAAACTGCCAGACTGTGCCTAATTGAAATCCAACCCCTAATAAATTTTCCCACTTCGGTCTTTGCGATGGATATGTGCGTCACTAAGCGCTAAACACAGCGGTCGCAAGTCTCACTCCAAATTCCTCACAATTGGCTAGTATATGCACTGCAGCAAGGACAGCCACCAGCAGATCAACCAGAAATAAAATATATATAACGCTATTGTAGGCGTAAGTAAGCCGTTTGGATTCTCCTTTGGCTATTTTCTAGCCAAGTATGAAAGCACACTGATGAGATGACGCTGAGTTATGAAAAAATAAACGTAAAATAAAAAGAAACTGCCAGACTGTGCCTAATTGAAATCCAACCCCTAATAAATTTTCCCACTTCGGTCTTTGCGATGGATATGTGCGTCACTAAGCGCTAAACACAGCGGTCGCAAGTCTCACTCCAAATTCCTCACAATTGGCTAGTATATGCACTGCAGCAAGGACAGCCACCAGCAGATCAACCAGAAATAAAATATATATAACGCTATTGTAGGCGTAAGTAAGCCGTTTGGATTCTCCTTTGGCTATTTTCTAGAAAAGTATGAAAGCACACTGATGAGATGACGCTGAGTTATGAAAAAATAAACGTAAAATAAAAAGAAACTGCCAGACTGTGCCTAATTGAAATCCAACCCCTAATAAATTTTCCCACTTCGGTCTTTGCGATGGATATGTGCGTCACTAAGCGCTAAACACAGCGGTCGCAAGTCTCACTCCAAATTCCTCACAATTGGCTAGTATATGCACTGCAGCAAGGACAGCCACCAGCAGATCAACCAGAAATAAAATATATATAACGCTATTGTAGGCGTAAGTAAGCCGTTTGGATTCTCCTTTGGCTATTTTCTAGCCAAGTATGAAAGCACACTGATGAGATGACGCTGAGTTATGAAAAAATAAACGTAAAATAAAAAGAAACTGCCAGACTGTGCCTAATTGAAATCCAACCCCTAATAAATTTTCCCACTTCGGTCTTTGCGATGGATATGTGCGTCACTAAGCGCTAAACACAGCGGTCGCAAGTCTCACTCCAAATTCCTCACAATTGGCTAGTATATGCACTGCAGCAAGGACAGCCACCAGCAGATCAACCAGAAATAAAATATATATAATGCTATTGTAGGCGTAAGTAAGCCGTTTGGATTCTCCTTTGGCTATTTTCTAGCCAAGTATGAAAGCACACTGATGAGATGACGCTGAGTTATGAAAAAATAAACGTAAAATAAAAAGAAACTGCCAGACTGTGCCTAATTGAAATCCAACCCCTAATAAATTTTCCCACTTCGGTCTTTGCGATGGATATGTGCGTCACTAAGCGCTAAACACAGCGGTCGCAAGTCTCACTCCAAATTCCTCACAATTGGCTAGTATATGCACTGCAGCAAGGACAGCCACCAGCAGATCAACCAGAAATAAAATATATATAACGCTATTGTAGGCGTAAGTAAGCCGTTTGGATTCTCCTTTGGCTATTTTCTAGCCAAGTATGAAAGCACACTGATGAGATGACGCTGAGTTATGAAAAAATAAACGTAAAATAAAAAGAAACTGCCAGACTGTGCCTAATTGAAATCCAACCCCTAATAAATTTTCCCACTTCGGTCTTTGCGATGGATATGTGCGTCACTAAGCGCTAAACACAGCGGTCGCAAGTCTCACTCCAAATTCCTCACAATTGGCTAATATATGCACTGCAGCAAGGACAGCCACCAGCAGATCAACCAGAAATAAAATATATATATCGCTATTGTAGGCGTAAGTAAGCCGTTTGGATTCTCCTTTGGCTATTTTCTAGCCAAGTGTGAAAGCACACTGATGAGATGACGCTGAGTTATGAAAAAATAAACGTAAAATAAAAAGAAACTGCCAGACTGTGCCTAATTGAAATCCAACCCCTAATAAATTTTCCCACTTCGGTCTTTGCGATGGATATGTGCGTCACTAAGCGCTAAACACAGCGGTCGCAAGTCTCACTCCAAATTCCTCACAATTGGCTAGTATATGCACTGCAGCAAGGACAGCCACCAGCAGATCAACCAGAAATAAAATATATATAACGCTATTGTAGGCGTAAGTAAGCCGTTTGGATTCTCCTTTGGCTATTTTCTAGCCAAGTATGAAAGCACACTGATGAGATGACGCTGAGTTATGAAAAAATAAACGTAAAATAAAAAGAAACTGCCAGACTGTGCCTAATTGAAATCCAACCCCTAATAAATTTTCCCACTTCGGTCTTTGCGGTGGATATGTGCGTCACTAAGCGCTAAACACAGCGGTCGCAAGTCTCACTCCAAATTCCTCACAATTGGCTAGTATATGCACTGCAGCAAGGACAGCCACCAGCAGATCAACCAGAAATAAAATATATATAACGCTATTGTAGGCGTAAGTAAGCCGTTTGGATTCTCCTTTGGCTATTTTCTAGCCAAGTATGAAAGCACACTGATGAGATGACGCTGAGTTATGAAAAAATAAACGTAAAATAAAAAGAAACTGCCAGACTGTGCCTAATTGAAATCCAACCCCTAATAAATTTTCCCACTTCGGTCTTTGCGATGGATATGTGCGTCACTAAGCGCTAAACACAGCGGTCGCAAGTCTCACTCCAAATTCCTCACAATTGGCTAGTATATGCACTGCAGCAAGGACAGCCACCAGCAGATCAACCAGAAATAAAATATATATAACGCTATTGTAGGCGTAAGTAAGCCGTTTGGATTCTCCTTTGGCTATTTTCTAGCCAAGTATGAAAGCACACTGATGAGATGACGCTGAGTTATGAAAAAATAAACGTAAAATAAAAAGAAACTGCCAGACTGTGCCTAATTGAAATCCAACCCCTAATAAATTTTCCCACTTCGGTCTTTGCGATGGATATGTGCGTCACTAAGCGCTAAACACAGCGGTCGCAAGTCCCACTCCAAATTCCTCACAATTGGCTAATATATGCACTGCAGCAAGGACAGCCACCAGCAGATCAACCAGAAATAAAATATATATATCGCTATTGTAGGCGTAAGTAAGCTGTTTGGATTCTCCTTTGGCTATTTTCTAGCCAAGTGTGAAAGCACACTGATGAGATGACGCTGAGTTATGAAAAAATAAACGTAAAATAAAAAGAAACTGCCAGACTGTGCCTAATTGAAATCCAACCCCTAATAAATTTTCCCACTTCGGTCTTTGCGATGGATATGTGCGTCACTAAGCGCTAAACACAGCGGTCGCAAGTCTCACTCCAAATTCCTCACAATTGGCTAGTATATGCACTGCAGCAAGGACAGCCACCAGCAGATCAACCAGAAATAAAATATATATAACGCTATTGTAGGCGTAAGTAAGCCGTTTGGATTCTCCTTTGGCTATTTTCTAGCCAAGTATGAAAGCACACTGATGAGATGACGCTGAGTTATGAAAAAATAAACGTAAAATAAAAAGAAACTGACAGACTGTGCCTAATTGAAATCAAACCCCTAATAAATTTTCCCACTTCGGTCTTTGCGATGGATATGTGCGTCACTAAGCGCTAAACACAGCGGTCGCAAGTCTCACTCCAAATTCCTCACAATTGGCTAGTATATGCACTGCAGCAAGGACAGCCACCAGCAGATCAACCAGAAATAAAATATATATAACGCTATTGTAGGCGTAAGTAAGCCGTTTGGATTCTCCTTTGGCTATTTTCTAGCCAAGTATGAAAGCACACTGATGAGATGACGCTGAGTTATGAAAAAATAAACGTAAAATAAAAAGAAACTGCCAGACTGTGCCTAATTGAAATCCAACCTCTAATAAATTTTCCCACTTCGGTCTTTGCGATGGATATGTGCGTCACTAAGCGCTAAACACAGCGGTCGCAAGTCTCACTCCAAATTCCTCACAATTGGCTAGTATATGCACTGCAGCAAGGACAGCCACCAGCAGATCAACCAGAAATAAAATATATATAACGCTATTGTAGGCGTAAATAAGCCGTTTGGATTCTCCTTTGGCTATTTTCTAGCCAAGTATGAAAGCACACTGATGAGATGACGCTGAGTTATGAAAAAATAAACGTAAAATAAAAAGAAACTGCCAGACTGTGCCTAATTGAAATCAAACCCCTAATAAATTTTCCCACTTCGGTCTTTGCGATGGATATGTGCGTCACTAAGCGCTAAACACAGCGGTCGCAAGTCTCACTCCAAATTCCTCACAATTGGCTAGTATATGCACTGCAGCAAGGACAGCCACCAGCAGATCAACCAGAAATAAAATATATATAACGCTATTGTAGGCGTAAGTAAGCCGTTTGGATTCTCCTTTGGCTATTTTCTAGCCAAGTATGAAAGCACACTGATGAGATGACGCTGAGTTATGAAAAAATAAACGTAAAATAAAAAGAAACTGCCAGACTGTGCCTAATTGAAATCCAACCCCTAATAAATTTTCCCACTTCGGTCTTTGCGATGGATATGTGCGTCACTAAGCGCTAAACACAGCGGTCGCAAGTCTCACTCCAAATTCCTCACAATTGGCTAGTATATGCACTGCAGCAAGGACAGCCACCAGCAGATCAACCAGAAATAAAATATATATAACGCTATTGTAGGCGTAAGTAAGCCGTTTGGATTCTCCTTTGGCTATTTTCTAGCCAAGTATGAAAGCACACTGATGAGATGACGCTGAGTTATGAAAAAATAAACGTAAAATAAAAAGAAACTGCCAGACTGTGCCTAATTGAAATCCAACCCCTAATAAATTTTCCCACTTCGGTCTTTGCGATGGATATGTGCGTCACTAAGCGCTAAACACAGCGGTCGCAAGTCTCACTCCAAATTCCTCACAATTGGCTAATATATGCACTGCAGCAAGGACAGCCACCAGCAGATCAACCAGAAATAAAATATATATATCGCTATTGTAGGCGTAAGTAAGCCGTTTGGATTCTCCTTTGGCTATTTTCTAGCCAAGTGTGAAAGCACACTGATGAGATGACGCTGAGTTATGAAAAAATAAACGTAAAATAAAAAGAAACTGCCAGACTGTGCCTAATTGAAATCCAACCCCTAATAAATTTTCCCACTTCGGTCTTTGCGATGGATATGTGCGTCACTAAGCGCTAAACACAGCGGTCGCAAGTCTCACTCCAAATTCCTCACAATTGGCTAGTATATGCACTGCAGCAAGGACAGCCACCAGCAGATCAACCAGAAATAAAATATATATAACGCTATTGTAGGCGTAAGTAAGCCGTTTGGATTCTCCTTTGGCTATTTTCTAGCCAAGTATGAAAGCACACTGATGAGATGACGCTGAGTTATGAAAAAATAAACGTAAAATAAAAAGAAACTGCCAGACTGTGCCTAATTGAAATCCAACCCCTAATAAATTTTCCCACTTCGGTCTTTGCGGTGGATATGTGCGTCACTAAGTGCTAAACACAGCGGTCGCAAGTCTCACTCCAAATTCCTCACAATTGGCTAGTATATGCACTGCAGCAAGGACAGCCACCAGCAGATCAACCAGAAATAAAATATATATAACGCTATTGTAGGCGTAAGTAAGCCGTTTGGATTCTCCTTTGGCTATTTTCTAGCCAAGTATGAAAGCACACTGATGAGATGACGCTGAGTTATGAAAAAATAAACGTAAAATAAAAAGAAACTGACAGACTGTGCCTAATTGAAATCAAACCCCTAATAAATTTTCCCACTTCGGTCTTTGCGATGGATATGTGCGTCACTAAGCGCTAAACACAGCGGTCGCAAGTCTCACTCCAAATTCCTCACAATTGGCTAGTATATGCACTGCAGCAAGGACAGCCACCAGCAGATCAACCAGAAATAAAATATATATAACGCTATTGTAGGCGTAAGTAAGCCGTTTGGATTCTCCTTTGGCTATTTTCTAGCCAAGTATGAAAGCACACTGATGAGATGACGCTGAGTTATGAAAAAATAAACGTAAAATAAAAAGAAACTGCCAGACTGTGCTTAATTGAAATCCAACCCCTAATAAATTTTCCCACTTCGGTCTTTGCGATGGATATGTGCGTCACTAAGCGCTAAACACAGCGGTCGCAAGTCTCACTCCAAATTCCTCACAATTGGCTAGTATATGCACTGCAGCAAGGACAGCCACCAGCAGATCAACCAGAAATAAAATATATATAACGCTATTGTAGGCGTAAGTAAGCCGTTTGGATTCTCCTTTGGCTGTTTTCTAGCCAAGTATGAAAGCACACTGATGAGATGACGCTGAGTTATGAAAAAATAAACGTAAAATAAAAAGAAACTGCCAGACTGTGCCTAATTGAAATCAAACCCCTAATAAATTTTCCCACTTCGGTCTTTGCGATGGATATGTGCGTCACTAAGCGCTAAACACAGCGGTCGCAAGTCTCACTCCAAATTCCTCACAATTGGCTAGTATATGCACTGCAGCAAGGACAGCCACCAGCAGATCAACCAGAAATATAATATATATAACGCTATTGTAGGCGTAAGTAAGCCGTTTGGATTCTCCTTTGGCTGTTTTCTAGCCAAGTATGAAAGCACACTGATGAGATGACGCTGAGTTATGAAAAAATAAACGTAAAATAAAAAGAAACTGCCAGACTGTGCCTAATTGAAATCAAACCCCTAATAAATTTTCCCACTTCGGTCTTTGCGATGGATATGTGCGTCACTAAGCGCTAAACACAGCGGTCGCAAGTCTCACTCCAAATTCCTCACAATTGGCTAGTATATGCACTGCAGCAAGGACAGCCACCAGCAGATCAACCAGAAATAAAATATATATAACGCTATTGTAGGCGTAAGTAAGCCGTTTGGATTCTCCTTTGGCTATTTTCTAGCCAAGTATGAAAGCACACTGATGAGATGACGCTGAGTTATGAAAAAATAAACGTAAAATAAAAAGAAACTGCCAGACTGTGCCTAATTGAAATCCAACCCCTAATAAATTTTCCCACTTCGGTCTTTGCGATGGATATGTGCGTCACTAAGCGCTAAACACAGCGGTCGCAAGTCTCACTCCAAATTCCTCACAATTGGCTAGTATATGCACTGCAGCAAGGACAGCCACCAGCAGATCAACCAGAAATAAAATATATATAACGCTATTGTAGGCGTAAGTAAGCCGTTTGGATTCTCCTTTGGCTATTTTCTAGCCAAGTATGAAAGCACACTGATGAGATGACGCTGAGTTATGAAAAAATAAACGTAAAATAAAAAGAAACTGCCAGACTGTGCCTAATTGAAATCCAACCCCTAATAAATTTTCCCACTTCGGTCTTTGCGGTGGATATGTGCGTCACTAAGCGCTAAACACAGCGGTCGCAAGTCTCACTCCAAATTCCTCACAATTGGCTAGTATATGCACTGCAGCAAGGACAGCCACCAGCAGATCAACCAGAAATAAAATATATATAACGCTATTGTAGGCGTAAGTAAGCCGTTTGGATTCTCCTTTGGCTATTTTCTAGCCAAGTATGAAAGCACACTGATGAGATGACGCTGAGTTATGAAAAAATAAACGTAAAATAAAAAGAAACTGCCATACTGTGCCTAATTGAAATCCAACCCCTAATAAATTTTCCCACTTCGGTCTTTGCGATGGATATGTGCGTCACTAAGCGCTAAACACAGCGGTCGCAAGTCTCACTCCAAATTCCTCACAATTGGCTAGTATATGCACTGCAGCAAGGACAGCCACCAGCAGATCAACCAGAAATAAAATATATATAACGCTATTGTAGGCGTAAGTAAGCCGTTTGGATTCTCCTTTGGCTATTTTCTAGCCAAGTATGAAAGCACACTGATGAGATGACGCTGAGTTATGAAAAAATAAACGTAAAATAAAAAGAAACCGACAGACTGTGCCTAATTGAAATCAAACCCCTAATAAATTTTCCCACTTCGGTCTTTGCGATGGATATGTGCGTCACTAAGCGCTAAACACAGCGGTCGCAAGTCTCACTCCAAATTCCTCACAATTGGCTAGTATATGCACTGCAGCAAGGACAGCCACCAGCAGATCAACCAGAAATAAAATATATATAATGCTATTGTAGGCGTAAGTAAGCCGTTTGGATTCTCCTTTGGCTATTTTCTAGCCAAGTATGAAAGCACACTGATGAGATGACGCTGAGTTATGAAAAAATAAACGTAAAATAAAAAGAAACTGCCAGACTGTGCCTAATTGAAATCCAACCCCTAATAAATTTTCCCACTTCGGTCTTTGCGATGGATATGTGCGTCACTAAGCGCTAAACACAGCGGTCGCAAGTCTCACTCCAAATTCCTCACAATTGGCTAGTATATGCACTGCAGCAAGGACAGCCACCAGCAGATCAACCAGAAATAAAATATATATAACGCTATTGTAGGCGTAAGTAAGCCGTTTGGATTCTCCTTTGGCTATTTTCTAGCCAAGTATGAAAGCACACTGATGAGATGACGCTGAGTTATGAAAAAATAAACGTAAAATAAAAAGAAACTGCCAGACTGTGCCTAATTGAAATCAAACCCCTAATAAATTTTCCCACTTTGGTGTTTGAGGTGGATATGTGTGTCACTAAGAGCTAAACACAACGGTAGCAAGTCCCCCTGCAAATTCCTCACAATATGGTACTAGCTGCACTACTAGTGCCAGCAAGCCCAGCCACAAGCAAACAAAAAAAAAAAAAGTATAACGTTATTGTAGCCCTAAGAAGGGCTTTTGGGTTCTTGTTGAATCACTCCTGCCTAACACTATTCTAATAGAACACCCTAACGCTTTCCCTGACCAGCAGCAGCTCTTTCCCTAGCGGCATCCAGACACAGAATGATCCGAGCAGCGCGGGCAGCGGCTAGTCTATCCCAGGGTCACCTGATCTGGCCAGTCAACCACTGCTATCGACGTGTAAGGGTACCACGTCATGCTGGGTGGAGTGCAGAGTCTCCTGGCTTGTGATTGGCCCTGTTTCTGGCCGCCAGAAAGCAAAACGACGGGAGCTGCCATTTTCTCGAGCGGGCGAAGTATTCGTCCGAGCAACGAGCAGTTTCGAGTACGCTAATGCTCGAACGAGCATCAAGCTCGGACGAGTATGTTCGCTCATCTCTAGTTAATACCCGCCGTCGGCGCTAGCACCAATTGCGGGTATTAGCGGTGGGTGTTTGCTGCAATATGCAGCACACCCCACCTCTGTATGAATAGGGCTCAGCACATGAGCCCTCTTATACAGGCCCCGCACCTCTGCGCCGTACATGTAAGCCTCAGAACGTGAGGGAGTTAATATTGTACCCCCCCACACACACAATGAACTATTTAGCATGCTGCCCCCCCCATAATTAACTATTTAATATGATGCCCACCCCCAATTAATTATTTTAAATATTTCGGCCCCCACCATCTTTTAATGCTGTTTGATTTAAAAAAAATAAAACCTTATACTCACCTCGGGTCCCGCCTCTCTTCTTGTTTCTTCTTGCCGCGGCTGGACAGGAAAGGGTGCGCGATTGCGTGATGACGTCATCACGCGGCCGCGCATCCTAGTTCAAGAAATGATGTGCGCCGGGGTTGTCTTCCGGCCACATCACTCCAGTAATAGTGCTCGAGCGGCCGCATCAAGCACTATACAGGGACGAGCAGGAGCATCCTGTCCGGATGGACGGAGGCCCCTGCCGGATTGCCAAAGCGAGTGTCAGGGCCCGTAGGTTGCCCCAGCAGGAGCTTGAACATCGGCGCTATTGGAGCTCCAGGCCGGGGGCCCCCAACCAATAAATCCGGATCTGGGGGCCAATGATGATCCGGCTCTGGTGAAGCCAGCAGCGCACGGAGCTGTCACTGCCAGCCAGACTGCATCAACTGGGGAGCGTCGGAAAGGTACGCACCAGTTATAGCCGCAAACCCACCTGCCCTATGCACCAGTTATAGCAGCAGAGACAAAGGAGCAAATTTACTTACCCGGTCCTATCGCGATACCCGATCCAGGCAGTCCGACAAAGATGAAGTCCTGTGCGATTCACCAAGATTCACCAAGAAAATTCGTTCCGCGGACCATTAGTAAATGAGCCCCAAAGTGTCTGAGGTATCCCTCAAAAATCTGATTGACACGTTCAACTTTTTTTTTTGTATTTATAATTGTATTTTTATTATAGTTTTAAAAAAAAAAAAAAGACATAACAATGGTTATCAAACATGTATTATGCATTAAAGTTTTCCAACAATAAAACAACAAAGTATATCAGGTAGAACCTTAACATTAACGTCCTCCATTAAGCGTCTATAAGCGTTTACTAGTTGCAAAATGCTGAGTCTTTCTCCTTCATCCGAAAAATTCCAGAGAAAGAAAGAAAAAACAGAGATATAGATAAGGGAGGACCATTCATATTCACAATAACAACAAGTGTGGAAAGAAACAAAAGGGGGTGTCCATATCACTCTCCCTCACATCCCAGCTCCTCGGCCTAGAAGTGGTCCCATTGCTTCCATGTTTTATCAAACAATGAGACGCGGTTATTTAAGGAGGCGGTCAGGGATTTCATCCTGCGGATTTCCCTCACCCTGGATAACAAGTCCAGTCGGGAGGGGGGAGCTTGCGGAATCAGGCACCATGCCGCCGTAAGTATGTGCAGACTCATTTTAGTGGCTATCTTGGCAAGGAGGGGGGGGGTGAGATGTTCAGCAGATAAAATAAGGGGGAGAGTGGGATGTCTACCGCTATGACCACTTGGATTAGAGCCCTCACCTCCTGCCAAAAAGGCTGTACATATGGGCAAGTCCAGAAGATGTGCTGTAGGGTCCCACCAGTTAAGCCACAGCGCCGGAGAATCCGGACACAATTTATGAAGCAAAGACGGGGTATGATACCATTGTAACATGAGTTTGTACTGGTTTTCTTTGTGTGTAATGCATAGGGAGGTCTTAGAAGCCCTACGCCAAATCAGTTGCCATGTGTCTTGTGTTATCGGTTCCCCCACTATGCCCTCCCATTTGGCCATATAAGGATTTGTGATAGGTTCTTCTGACTCCAGGTGCAATAGAACCATATAGATATCTGATATGAGGCACGAGGTGTGAGTATCAGTTTTGCAAATGTGCTCAAATATAGTGGGTGTTGAAACCGTCCCGGTACTATCCAAAGATTGTAATAAGTGTCTAAGGCGCATGTAATGGAGATTGACGGAAGGTGACAAAGGACAGGATCTTCCTGTCTCGTTAGTCTACAATGTCTGCAAACCTGAATAGTCCCTTTTCATGCCAGGGCTTAAGTTCCTGTCCATCTCCTGCATGCTGCATAGAGGGTGTATGCAAGAAGGACTGCATTGGGGAACACTGTGACACCAGAAGGAATCTGCTCAAACAAGCTCTCCAGAGTTTTACAGTGAAAGAGATAGGACCTAGTAGAGGGCTAGGCAACGAGGGTGTTTCTTTGGACCAAAGATAGGAGATAGAGTGGAAAGGGGCTAGCCACAATTTCTCGATCTCCATCCATTTGGAGAATGCCAACAAGGTGGACCAAGCCGGAATACACCATAAGTGAGTCGTCCATTAATACTTTGCTATGTCTGGTACCAACAGACCCCCCCTGGATTTATGGGAGAGCAGGACAGCCCTAGGGATTCTATGTCTCCTCTTAGCCCATATAAAATGCAGAATTGATGCCTTTAAAGACCTCAAAGCACTTAGTGGCACCGACACCGGTAGTGTTTCGAAAAGGTAAAGCAGCTTAGGAAGGATGGTCATTTTTACCGCCGCTATTCTGCCGAACAGGGAATAGGGAAGGCTATTCCAATTATCAAGCAAGGTCCGTATTTCACAAAAGGCCATGGAAGTTTTGCCCATATATGGAATTATAGGAAGGGGTCAGGAGTATCCCCAAGTATTTGATAGCGTCAGTTTTCCAATTGTATTTAAATGTGGTCTTAAGCTGGTATTGAAGGTGCTGAGGCAGCCGTAGAGGCAGCCGTACTGTGATAGTCGGGCTTCTAAATTGGGCAGGGAGATTAGGGGTTGGGTTATAGTGAGTAAGATGTCATCTGCAAATAGTGCCAATTTGAATTTCTTGGGGGATATTTATCATACGTTGGCGATCGCCCCACCGTTGCAAATTCGCAACCCGATACATCAAGAGGCCTGGCGTAGAAAAAACCGCAGCCGGCGACTTTTCACGCCCAGCGCCGGCCCACTCCCGTCCGGCCGCGCGAAGGTGGCGGATTGGGGAAAATAATCGCAAAAGCTAGCAATAAGCTAGCATTTGCGATTATTTCAGGGCCTCTGCGCCACTGGCGGTGCACGGAGGTCCTGATAAATATGCCCCCTTGTCTCTAAGTGTAACACCATGGATACTGGGGTCTTATTGGATAATGGAGGCTAATGGTTCTATACAAAGTATAAACAGGAGAGAGGAGAGTGAGCAGCCCTGGCGAGTGCTGTTTCAGATACGCAGAGGTGGAGAGGACGCATGTGGGAGCTTGATTTCAGCCGTGGGGTTTGAGTATAACCCCCTCAGGGCCAGGAGGAAGGGACCTCTTATTCCAATAGGCTTCCAATATGCAATCAAACGCCTTTTCAGCATCATGGCTTAAGATAAGGCCTGGTCACTCTGTTTTTTGACTAAGTCTATAAAATCAATTGTCCTCCTAGTGTTGTTGCTCCCCTGCCGACATGGAACAAGCCCCACCTGGTCTTTATGAATCATTGGGGGATCCACTGGAGCAAGCGATTTGCCAACAATTTTGTGAATATTTTCAGATCTGTGTTTAAAAGTGCGATCGACCTGTAGTTGGCACAATTCATTGTGTCTTTTCCCGGTTAAGGGATAAGAGTGATATGTGAGTAAGGGTCGTAGGTATAGGTTCGCCTTTTAGGAAGGCATTGAACACCTTTGGGGATCTTGATGGTCCCTTTTACCCCTCAGTTGCTTAGATAAAAGGGAGTGGGGCTTATTCCCTTTGCCTAGTAAAAACCAGTAACTTTTCTACCATCTGAGTTTAAATTTCCCGGAGTTGCTCTCTTGTCTCAATAAGTTGCCGAAGACGACGCCTGGTGGGCATAACCAGCAGTGCCGCCTCCTGCTTACCTATCTCCTTCCTTAGTTCTTTTTCCAGGTGGGACCTATTCCTTTTTAAACTGCTTTGTGAGCCTCCCACATCATAGGGATAGAGGAATTGAATCCTCATTGAACTGAAAGTATTCCTTCAAGGCTGCACTAAGCTCCTCTTTGATCAGGGGCTTCGAAGGGATTCGTTCAGGTGCCAGTGACAGGCCTTTAGTGTGGAAAAATCCTTTCTGAGTTTTAGGAATACTGGCGCATGATCCGATCACGATATGTCCCCCACCTCTGCGGATTGCATCATTTGTAGAACTTGTATATCCCCAAACCAGTAGTCTATACGGGTGTGCATACTATGCGGTGCAGAATAAAAGGTAAAGGAACGGTCTCCAGGGCTGCCCACCCTCCACAAGTAATACAGGGCAAACCGTCTGACAACTCTACGGTAGGCCGCTGAGATAGTGTTCTGGGACCTAGATGCAGGAGAGGGGTCAATTGCTAATCGATCCATGGTTTCTGAAAAAATTACATTGAAGTCAACCCCTATCAGTAATGGCGTGGATGGGAGCCTAGCTAGTTTATTCAGAATTTTGGTGACAAAGCGAACCTGGGTCGTATGAGGGGCGTATATATTAGACAAAAGTGTGGGTGAGCCTAACATTTTGCCCTGTACAATAATATAACGGCCATTGGGGTCTGACGTTACCAAATCAGGCACAATGGGTCAAGAAGTCAAAAATAGAATCGCTACTCCTGCTTTCTTATTGTCTGTGGAGGCCATGTACGAAACAGGGTAGAGATGTCTGGCAAAGTTAAAATTACTTGTGGGGTCATAGTGTGTCTCTTGCAGGAACACTACATCTGCTCTACATCTTTTCAGCTCGTTAAGCGTAAGACGCCGCTTTCGAGCTGAAAAATACAGTGCTGAGCAAAATTGAAAAAAATACAAAAAGTAATACTTTACAAATATCACTAGGCACTGGGAGGTGTACCCCAGTGCATTAGGGCATATTGTTGGTTATTTACAAAGGAAGGGTGGTTACCCTGGAAGTATTAACATATGCGACCCCCTTCAGACCAGAGAGAAGGATAACTGTAAAGGATATATATCAGAGTGAGAATTCTCCTTTAGTCATGAGAGTCCCGGGAGGAAGCTTTGGCTCGGGGCTGTTGTCTCTTTTGCTGCGATTGACTTCTATGCTGCGGATGAAGCATCGGCGTGGGAAGGAGATCCCAGTTTTCCAGCCGTGGAATCGGGATGTTCCAGATGTTGCAGAATTCCTGTAGATCCTCAATTGTAGAGAATGTTGCTGTTACTCCTTCCTTAGTAGCCGACAGGGCAAAAGGAAAGTTGCAGCGGTTAGAGATGTTGTTATCACTGAGAATGTTCAGCAACGGTCGCAGGATCCTCCTCTTCTGTAGGGTAATTCCTGATAGATCCTGGTAAAGCTGTATTTCCTCACCATTGAAAGTAAAGTCTCTATTTCTCCTTGCAGAGGACATGAAGCGTTCTTTCAATTCAAAATCCTGCATGCAGCAGATAATGTCCCGCAGGTTTGCTCCCAACATTTTAGGCCTCAATGCTCTATGAGCTCTATCAAGCTTGACCTGAGTTTCAGGCTCTCCCAATAGTGTAGAGAATAAGGTTTGTAGTGTGGAGCGTAAATACCCCTGACTGTGGGGGTTTAGGGGCTTTTGGGGGTAGGGCTTTAGAATACTGTATCTGCCCCCTTGTATCCTCCTGGCCTGATGTTGTGGGGCCGGCCTCAGCTCTGGGAGGCTGAGGATCAGCTATGGGGATCCGCTCACCTCCATCTCGCTGCTGTGAGCTTCCCTGCTGCAGGGTCTGTGATGCAGCAGCCTTAGACAGGCGCTGTTGCGCTGAAGGGGAGGCCAGCTGTTCGCTTGGCTGGGTGCCAAGATGGCGGCTGGGTGCAGCCTGCTGCGGGCAGGTTGGGTAGGGGCGCCAAGAGTATGAGAGCAGCACGACCATGCCCGGGGAGCTGCGCTTACCAGCTGCTGCCGTAGGTGACATCGTGGAGGTCGGTGCTGGTGTCACTGCCAGTATGCTGGACTGCTGGTCAGATCGCAGGTCCATCTTGCCGGCAGGAGCGGAGCAGAGGAATTGGGTAAGCCGCGTATCGCCTAACCTGGCTGTGTCTTGGTGTCCGGGGGTCTTCACTCCCATTCCAGGGGTCTTTTTGACTTTGGGGGCCCGGGTGCTAAATCGGCACTGAGGGGACAGAGCTTGCTCAGTGTGCAGCCATCTTCACTGAGGTCCAGCCACGCCCCGGACATGTTCAACTTGATCATTGGATTGCAGAGGAGTGAAATGCAGAGGAGAAATCTGATTTTACTCCCAGAAGTTTACACAGAATTTTGATGTGAGCTGGACACCACGGTCAGAGACAAATATGAATAGGAAGTCCATGCTGAATATGTGTTGAATAAACAGAGTTACCAACTGAGAAGCGGACGCAAGACTAGACAGTGGAATGAAGTATCCAATCCTGGAGAAATTATCCACCACAAACCAGATGGTAGTACAACTGGCAGAAGGAAACATGTCTGATGAAATCCATGGCGAAGTACTGCCAAGGCTTCTCAGGAACTAGTAGGGGCAGAAGTAAGAATGTGGGTTTTGAATGGGTACTTTTGTTCTGGGCATATTTACAACATGCAGGTACATATTCCCGAACATCCTAAGGAATTATAGCCCACCAGAATTGACGTGAAAAAAAAGTCCAGAGTCTTACGAGTTCCGAAGTGACCAGCAAACTTAGCGTTGTATCCTCAGGATAGGATCTTTCCTCTGTCAGCAGACCAGACCTTTAGGGATGTCTTTAACCTAAAGCGAAGCCACTGAGACAATTCTTGAAGGTTTGATGATGTGCTGAGGGTCTTCTTCCTTGTCTATAGTCTCAAAAGATGTGGAGAGATCATCAACTTTAATGTTTTTGTCAGCAGGATGAAAATGAAGCTCAAAATCAAATCTGGCAAAGAACAGTGACCATCTGGCTTGACGAGGGTTCAAACGCTGTGTGGATTGTAGGTAGGCAAGATTCTTGTGGTCTGTAGAATTTACAGGGTACATAGATCACTCCAAGAGATGTCTCCTCTCAGGGCTTACTTGATGGGCAAAAGTTCATGATCTCCAGTAGAATAGTTTCTTTCTGCAGAGTAGAAGAGCTTTGAGAAAAAGCCACAAGACAGGGATTTACCCTTAGCAATTCTTTTGGAACAGAAGAGCCCCGGCACCAATGGATGAAGAATCAACCTCCAGGAAGAATAGTAGTGTGACATCAAAATGATGAAGAAAAGAGGCTAAAGTAAACAACCTTTTCAACTTTTTCTGCATCCATTTGAAGACCCTTGTCAGACACAATATATTCAAGAAATTGCAGCAAAGTTTTCTCTAGGCGAACATGCCTCCGATGCGTCATCAAATCAGGAGAGTAGATCAGGATGTCGTCGACATACACCATCATGCAGATATTCAAGTACCGGAAGATGTCATCCACAAACTCTTGGAACACTGCTAGAGCATTACACAGACCAAAGGGCATCACCAGATATTCATAGTGACTGTCTTGGGTGTTGAATGCGGTCTTCTACTTGTCGCCTTCACAGATACAGATCAAATTGTAGGCCCCTTGAATATCCAAATTAGAGAAGATTTTAGCTCCACAAGACCCAATTAAAGAGTTCGGAGATAAGAGGAAAGGGATACTTGTTCTTGATGGTGATCTTATTCTAACTGCAGTAGTATATACAAGGCCGAAGAGGTCTATCCTTCTTCTGTACAAAGAAAAAAAACAGCTCCAGCTGGAGAAGAAGACTTCCTTATAAACACCCTCTCTAGGTTATACTAGGCAGAAATGGCAAGAATCTCTGGCAGAGACAGAGGATAAACCCGTCCACAAGGAGGATAAGTTCCAGGCATCAGATCAATTGGACAGTCATATGAACAATGTGGTGGAAGAGTCTCAGACTCCTTTTTGCTGAAGACATCCACATAAGCAGCATATTGTAGAGGCAGGTCAGGTCGCAGCTCAGGGTTCACAGAATGGCCCGGAAGGACCTTAGACAAACAGTTCCTCTGGAAGCAAGTACCACAGGTAAGACTTCACAGGTGTCCCAATTGAAGACCGGGGAATGGATTCTGCACAAATGTTCTTGCTCACTAAGTTTAGTCTTTTCAAGTTGCATGTGCTCCTCTAGTGGCGAATTAACAGGAGTGAGCAGTGGTTGCTGAAAGTTTGGTGCCAGGCTCAAAATCCTTTTCTCACGAGATGTCTGCTTGGAAATTTCATGAAACCGCATGTCAATATATGTAGCCAAATTAATAAGTTCATTCAAGGAGGTTGGCACATCTCTTCCTGCCAGCTCATCTTTGATATAAGAAGCAAGACCATCTCAGAAAGCATTATTATTAGAGCATTATTATTCCAGTTTACCTCTGCAGCAAGAATTCAGACTGGATTGGCATATTATCCAACAGACAGTCTGCAAACGAAGCAGAGCAGAAATTGCAGATAAAACTTTTCCTGGTTCCTCGAAAACTGTCCTAAAATTAGTCAGAAAAGCTGTCACACTTGCTGTTTCGGGACTTCCACGCTCCCAGAGAGGATTAGTCCAGGAGAAAGCTTTCCCAGAAAGCAAGGAAACAATGAATGTCACCTTAGAACGCTCAATAGGAAACAGATAAGCATGCAACTCAAAATGGATTTGACACTGGTTCAGGAATCCACAACAGTCTTTGGCACTTCCATCATAACGAGGCAGGAGTGGAAGCTGGATAGCAGGACTGTCAAAAGCTGTGGCAGACTGAGGAGCGGTTGTGGCTGGGACCTGTGGTACTACAGAGTAGTACTACAGAGTAAATGCAGAGTTCATGTGATTAACAATAGTTTGTACTGCCTGCATACGCTGATCTTGATGTTGGTGCAGCTCATGCATGTCCTTCAGCAAGGGTTGCACTGGAGACTTGGCTTGATCAGCGGGATCCATGGCCTGAGCAAACTGTAACTAACAACGGGTTGTGACCCCACTGTGGTTTTTAACTGGTTTGACTTTGGGCCACACACTAAGGATGTTATTCCTGGATCTCTCTGGTATTCAACCTTTTACCCATTTACAGGGATCTGGGCTTCGCTGCAGAGAGATCGCAAGGCCGCTACCTCTTGTAGTGGTACCAGTGTAGATAGCAGCTGGCCCAGCAGGCACATAGACACTGGTACTTGGTACCAGGGGGTCAGGCAAGACCGGTAGTCAGTAACAGTCAAGGCAGGCAGCATTCAATCAGAGTCCAGGGACAGGCAGAGGGTCGTGGCAGGCAGAACAGGTTCGAGAAACAGGCTGGATCATATACCATGGAGCACAAATCAAATTAGGAACAAGGCGGGGGTCACACATGGGTATCAGAAAGAAACAAACATCATACAGCAGGACTAGCGAGCTGGCGCTTTGCTCAGGCGTGGAGAGAAGGGCATGCTGGGGTATATCTAGATCTAGATGAAGCCGCATTATGGTGGCGAAACGGCAGTAGGGTTTAGTAGGGAAAGTTTTACTAATGATAATGAGGGATAGATAGCAACTCTGTAATAGAAGTAACCAGTGTCAGGAGCTTTTGACAGTGGCTACAAATCCTCGCAAACGCGGGGAAAAGAATGAAGCACTACAGCACCTTATAGTATAAGTTGGAGAAAGCGCTCTCCTGTCAGCACGCAACACACGCAGTGTAACTTTCTGCCGGCGTATAACGCGCCAGTTTGGGACAACAAGTGAAGCGCAATTACGTCTCACAGTGCAGATATAATCTGTGAGTGCACATTTGTGACTACCTGACACATTAACTTAGCTTGAGAGCTCCGCGGCATGCGATCACACTAGACCGCTGAGAATCATGCAAGCAGAGTGAATAGAATCACAATAAGAAAGAATTAAAAGGGATCCTAATAAATAGTGATGAGACAGTGCTATAAGTAATAAAATCTACATATATGCTAGTGACATCTAAAGGAAACATCACATATATGCCCGTGACTTCTAATTGAAAGATCTCACATCGCACTCTGCTAAATGTTAACTGACTCGGTGTGTGTGTGAAGAAACAGACACACCGAGAACAACACATGCAACATTGTTTCCTTAATGATGTGTGAACAGATAATTGATCTCCAAACAAACAACATAGCACAAAGATAACTAAGGTTACTTATTACATGAAGTTGCTAGCAAAAAGAATGGTGGAATAAGAATTCTACCAACCCTCTTATGAATCCCTCAATTCAGGGGATCACATGCAAATTAAATTATAGGGGTCTATACTTGCATGCAGGGGAAGAATATCCCCAAAACTTTCCCTATCAGTTTTTTGATTTTAATAAATTTCACTCAATTTAATTAAGAGCATTATCTTTTTTTAGAAAAATAAAGAATAAAAGTACATTTTTACTGCCACTTTTCCCTTCTTTTCCCATTCTCCTTTTGAATAAAATTATGCTGGGGTATATGGCTGGAGGTGCACACTGATAGTTGGAAAACACCCTGCTCTATTAACCCCTTAACACCGCAGCCCTTTTTTGTTTTTGCGTTTTCATTTTTCACTCCCCACCTTCAAAAATGTCTAACTTTTTTATTTTTCCATGTACAGAGCTGTGTGATGCTTATTTTCTGCGTAACAAATTACACTTCAAAATGTTGATATTTAATATTCAATGCCTTGTACTGGGAAGCGGGAAAAAAATTCCAAATGCAGTGAAATTGGTAAAAAAACGCATTTGTGCCATATTCTTGTGGGCTTGGATTTTAAGGATTTCACTGTACGCCCCAAATGACACATCTACTTTATTCTTTGGGTCGGCATGATTATGGGGATAACAAATTTATATAGGTTTTATAATGTTTTCATACATTTAAAAAAATTAAAACTTCCTGTACATTTTCTGGTGCTAATAACTTTTTTATACTTTGGTGTATGGAGCTGTGGGTGGTGTCGTTATTTGTGGATTTTGATGACGTTTATGATGTTATCATTTTTAGGACTAAGCGACCTTTTGATCACTTTTTATAGAATTTTTAATTTTTTTTAAAATGGCAAAAAAGTGCCATTTTCGACTTTGGCACATTTTTTCCATTACAGGGTTAAACGCAGTGAAAAAACGTTATCATATTTTGATAGATTACGCATTTTCGGACGCGGCGATACCTAATGTGTTTATGATTTTTACTGCTAATTTATATTTATATCAGTTCTAGGGAAAGGGGGGTGATTTGAGATTTTAGGTTATTTTATTATATATATATATGTTTTTTAACTTTTTTTTTTTACAATTTTTCCGACTCCCTAGGGTACTTTAACCCTAGGTTGTCTGTAAGATCCTATCATATACTGCTATACTACTGTATAGCAGTATATGGGGATTTTACTCCTCATACATTACAATGTGCTGATAGCACATTGTAATGCATGGGTTAACCCGAAGTATCCTCGGATCTTCGTGAGACCCGAGGCTGCCATGTCAACAGATCGCCGCTCCCCGATGATGTCACGGGGAGCGCCCATGCGCCGCCGTCATTTTGAAGCCGCCGGCAGCTTTACCTTCGGTGATCAGCAGGAGAACACCCGCGATCGGTCCTGGCACAGATCGCGGGTGTTACCGGTAAGCCTTTGCTGCAATATGCAGCAAAGACTTACCGGCTATGGGGAGGGCTCGGTCCGCGAGCCCTCTGCATGCACCAGGACCCGGCATGTGACGCAATACAACGTCACATGTCGGTAAGGGGTTAAGAAGGAGAGAGAGAGACGCCACCCACGCCCTAAGGGAGCTAGAGCATGGCCAGACATAGCGGCTGAAGGTAATCCTGCAACGGGGAATGCGACCAGAGGTGAAACCCGTCGCCAGCATTACAAATATTCTGTTGTCGCCGCGGAGAGGGGTACAGGTGCATCCGCGATCCGCGACATGGATCACGGGGTTGCCCGTGACAGTACCCCCCACCCATCAGCCTCCCCCTTTTCTTTTTGGTTCCATGAAACCTCTGGAGGAGAGTCTGATCAAAAATGTTCTCTTCGGGCTCCAGTATCTCTCCTCAGGCCCAAACCCCTTCCAGTCTACATGAAAGAACCTCTTACCCCTCACGATCTTCATGTCCAGAACCTCCTTAACCTAATAGACATCCGGAGAATCTGCCTCAGTAGTAGGAGGAGGAGATTGCTGGGAGAAGCGGTTCAAGATGACTGGCTTCAGGAGGGAAGGAGTTTGGGATACGCATTGATGGAGAAAGGTGGAGCTTGTAGGCCACTTGATTGATGCGCTTGATTACCTCAAAGGGACCAAGGAACTGGGGACCAAGTTTGTAGCTGGGTATCTTAAGCAGGAAGTATCTGCAGGATAACCACACTTTGTGGGGAAGACGAAAGACCTGGAAGGGGAACAAAATGGGACATTTTGGAAAACTGGTCCGTCACCGGTGATGATGATAACAGTACAGCCCAAAGAGACAAGCAGATCGGTGAGAAAGTCCATTGCCACGTGAGACCACGGCAACGGAAGTAACAGTCCAGTTGGTTTGAGACAAGAGGCTTTGTTGCGGGCAGAGGAAGAGCAGGATCCCACAAACTGAAGAACATCCTTGACCAGGTCTGGCCACCAGTAGTAGCGGGAAATGAGGGCCACAGAGCGTTGCACCCCTGGGTGCCCAGCCACACGAGAAGAATGTCCCCAAGACAGAATACTCTTCCGGAGAGCAGGTATAACATATGCCTTGCCGGGAGGTAGCTGCTAATGATCCACCGGAGGAGCTGGTTCTTCTCCAACAACATCCAAAGCACGGGACAGGGCACCAGCCTTGACATTCTTGTCAGCCGAACGAAAATGAATCAGCAGGTCGAAGAAATTATGTGCCGAGGAGCTGGTTCTTCTCCAACAACATCCAAGCACGGGACAGGGCACCAGCCTTGACATTCTTGTCAGCCGGACGAAAATTAATCAGCAGGTCGAAGCAAGAGAAAAACAATGACCACCGGGCATGCCTGGGGTTCAGGCGCTGGGCTGTCTGGAGGTTCAGTAAGTTCTTGTGGTCAGTGTACACACTAATGGGATGGAAAGCACCCTCCAGAAGATACCGTCATTCTTCCAGAGCAAGTTTGATGGCTAACAGCTCTCTGTCTCCAATCGAATAATTTCTCTCAGCAGGAAAAAAGGCTTAGAAAAGAAGCCGCATGTGAAAGCCCGCGATAGTATATGCAGGGACGTAAGGAGCCATCTTTCTTGAAGAAACCTACGCCAGCTGGAGAGGAGGACTTGCATATGAAACCCCTTTGCAGGTTCTCCTTGATGTACTCGGACATGGCAGCCATCTCGGGAACAGAAAGAGGATAGACATGACCTCTGGGAAGAATAGCACCTGGGAGGAGATCCACAGGGCAATCATAGGAATGATGCCATGGCAAAGTCTCCGCTTCTTTCTTAGAAAAAACATCTGCAAAGTCCCGGTAACAAGCTGGCAGACCCTCCAGAGACTCGGAAGACACATAAGAGGTCAGGACCGGAAGTGGTGCCACCATGCATCGAGACTGGCATTCAGGACCCCAATGCAGGAACCCACCAGTCTTCCAATTGAGGATCGGAGCATGGAGTTGAAGCCAAGGAAGACCCAGAAGAAGAGCTGAAGTAGAGCGAGGCAGGACATAGAAGGCCAGTCTTTCTTGGTATAGGACTCCAACTTGAAGACGGATAGGTTCTGTGCGGTTCTGGACCAGATAGAAGCTGTCCGCTTACTGAGGAAATAACTAGGGGTGACTTGAGGGGAACTGCCAGAATGTGATGCCAGGAGACCAGAGCGGCATCCACAAAGTTACCTGCGGAACCAGAATCCAGGAATGCTGACACTTGTCCGGTAGCGACATTCAGGAACACTGGAACAGTAAGGCGTGGAGAAGCTGAATTCACACCTAAGGGCGCTTCTCAAAGAAGCTGTAGGTGCTGGTGTTTCCCGGATGTTGGGGTCAGACTGGACAAGTCTGGATCCAACCAAGGCAGACATGGAATATGGTATATTGATACCAGAAATATGAGTCATCTATTTCTCAAAATGGAGTATCTACTTAAGATTGAAATTCTACATACAGTAGATATCTCCTTTTATAAAATATATTTAAATGAAAACATCACCCCTTGAGGCCTTAGATTACCGTTCCAGTACTAATTTTGTAATGATGCTATATAAATAACAATAATAGTCTTTATTTATATACAAAATCAAATTCCGTAGCACTTTACAAATCAAGGGACATATACAAATATAAAATTACATTACAGAGTACAAACATTCATATGGAACAATAGGAGTGAGGGCCGTGCTCGCAAGAGCTTAGCTATGAAGCTATGAGCTATGAAGAGGGCGACACAAGAGATAAAAGAGGTTGTATAAAAGGTCCAGCCATTATTTATAGGGGAACAGTATAAAATAATTTAATAAATAAAAAAATCTGCTGTGAGTCATTCCAGAGAATTGGTGCAGCTTGGGAGAAGTCTGAAGACATGCATGAATGGTTCGCATTAAAGGTAGAGATTAAAGAGCATGGGTTGGGCAATAGACTGAGATGAGAGAAGAGAAGTAGGGAGGTGCAGCATTATGCAGAGCTTTGTGGATGAGGGTTTTTATTTTAAACTGTATTTGGAAGGAGACAGGCAGCCAGTGCAGTGACTGGCACAGACTGGAGGCATCCATGTAGCGTTTGGTCTGAAAGAGGAGTCTGGCTGCTTCATTAAGAATAGACTGTACTGGACAGGCAGCCAGTGCAGCGACTGGCACATACTGGAGGCATCCATGTAGCATTTGGTCTGAAAGAAGAGTCTGGCTGCTGCATTAAGAATAGATTGTAGTGGAGAGAGTTTAGTGAGTGGAAGATCGATTAGTAGAGAGCTACAGTAGTCTTGTCGAGAGTGAATCAGAGCAACAAATAGCATTTTAGAAGTTTCAATTCTCAGAATTATTCTATAGATGTTTCCGAAATGCATGTGGCAAGAGCAAACAAGAGATTAAATATACTGTGCAAAAGAGAGGTCGCAGTCCAGCACAGCCCCAAGACAGTGAGCCTGCTGCCTCAGTGTTATAGAAATCCCATAGGCCGAGATGGAGAGATCAAGGTAGGGTCGGTTAGTAGATGATGGAATGATAAGGAGTTCAGTCTCAGAAAGATTAAGTTTCAAGAAGAGAGAGGGCATGATGTTAGAGACATTCACTAGTGTTTTGAATTAAGGCAGGGGTGATGCTATGTGCAGAACTATATAGCTGGGTGTCATTAGCATCAAGATGATACTGGAAACAAATCTGTTGATGGTTTGTCAAGTGGGGGCAAAAGAGAAAAGGACCTAGGACTGAGCCCTGAGGAACCCTGACACCGAGAGGAAAATGAGAAGAGAAAGATCCAGAAAAGGAGACACTGAAAGTGCGATCATATAGATAGGAAGAAAAACAAGAGAGTGCAGTGTCCTTTAGGCCAATGGAGCGAAGCATCCTGAGGAGGAGCTGGTGGTCCACAGTATCCAATGCTGCCAGAAGAATGAGAAGTGAATAGTTACCTTTGGATTTAGCAGTGAGGAGATCATTGGAGACTTTAGTAAGAGCAGTTTGGGTGGACTGCATAGAGCAGAAACCAGATTGTAGGGGGTCAAGGAGTGATTGATAGGTGAGCGCCAGCAAATTCGATTGTTGGGAGTGTATGAGGAGGATGCGACCATTGAACGGATTGACCAGGTGTGTGATGAATCTTCTGAGGCAGGTGGGGGGTGCCGTGGGGCATCTCATGGTGCCCTATTACCTGTGGTGCCGAGGTGAAGTCCAGGATTGTATAGCACCTGCTGGTGTGCTATGAAAACATGCTGTATGTCCACCTGCAGAAGAGCTGGCCCGCCTAGTAATTGAGTCATGTGCTAGGTAGTGTTGATGTTGAAGCACTTATTCCTCAATACCCCATACTATGGGCTTAGAAGCGGTAGCTTACTTTTTAAGATCGAGAGGGAGACAACAGGAAGGACACAATAGTTTTATTCTGAGAGCCTTAGAGTTTTGTCTTACTAAAAACTTCGTTCTTTTCAATGACAAGTTCTACCACCAGCTCAAGGGCACGGTGATGGGTTGGGCTTTTGCACCAACCTACGCCAATCTGCTCCTGGGCTGGTGGGAGGGAACAATGGTTTTTAATGATGAAAGTACCCTGAATACGACCAGGATTGAAGCTTGGTATAGATTTATACAATGTCTTTGTCATATGGCGGGGGTCCACCTCTGAGTTTACAGCCTATCAACAGAGGTTTTTAGGAAAGCGACTTCCACAAACTCTTTGTTGAGATGGGAGAGTAGCCACCCAGCACCTTGAAATGGGGGATCCCTAAGGGACAGTACCTGCGCCTTAGGAGAAACTGCTCGGGCACAGGTACTTTCCTTAAGCAAACGAAGGATTTGCTCCTCAGATTTCAGGAAACGGGTTATACTGATAAAATATTGAAAACTGCATTTCAAGTTGCACTTAACAGAGATCGTAAGGATCTCTTGACACAACAAACTAGAAAAAAAGAGGATAAAAATATCAGACTCATTGCCACTTTTGACAATGGGGCAAGAGATGCTAAAAGGATACTAGAAAGACACTGGGATATCCTCCTAATGGACCCGTACATTAGATCAGTAATAAGTGATCGTCCAACAATAACTTACAGAAAAGGGCGCTCATTAAAAGACAGACTGGTCCATAGTCACTTTAGTCAGCCCCAAGAACCAACGTGGCTGGGTAAAACAAATAGAACAACGGGCAGTTTGAAATGTACTGTAGTGGCTGTGTAGCCTGTCCATATATACAGCTGCAAATCCTATACATCCACAGTTACAGGCAAGCCTTATAGAATAAAACAATTTATTAACTGTAGAACAGAAGGAGTGATCTACAGGGCTGTCTGCAAGTGTAAAATTTAATATATAGGGAAGACCATCTGTGAACTAAGGAGGAGAATAGGGGCTCATCTGGGGGATATAACCCACAAGAGAGAGACGCCCCTAGCCCGCCACACAAACCTGGTGCATAATGGTGATTTGAACAAAATACGCTTTCATGGGATTGAAGCAGTACCGAGACCAGAGAGGGGAGGTAACTGGGATGAGGTCATCCTACAACGTGAAACCAAGTGGATTTTTTTGCTGGACTCCCCCCCCAAATGGTCTGAATGAGACATTAAACTATGCCTGTTTCCTGTAGGATACCTTCTCTGTATATCTAGATGGGGTATTGATTCATGTTCATTCCTTACTTGAAATACTTACCGTTAATATCTGTACATCTGTGTTGTTTTTTTGAAAAAATAAGTCATGCTGTAGGTAAAATACTGCCTTCATAATCAAGCCTTTACTCTAAACCACAACGATGGCTTTATATAGACCTCGGAATAATCATTTAGGACTAGTATTAATCAGCACGATATCTCTAAATGATGTTCTCCATATGAGTTACCTCATATAGTGTAGCTCATAAAAATCAGAGGTAGAGTTTCTTATCCCCACCTACCTGATGATGAACAGCAGCCTTAACCAATGGAATACAGAGAGGCGGAGTAAGGGAGGGGATAATCATTGGTGACGTCAGAGATGTGGGCTGTCTTATCAACCACACTCCCACTCACAACATTCAGAAACTGCCATTATCTGACGTAGACGCTGACAAGCCATGTGATAGACTGGCAGCAGGTGAATGGGAGGACCGACATGGCGTTTTATGGCGCGTGCGCAGTAATCTGCCGCCTACGCCGCTCGTCTGATGACTTGTAACATTGGTCAAAACAAGACAAGCCCTTCACTATCAGCAAGGAGTGCTATTGTCAGGAAATTGTCCCCTGAAGAGTGCATCTAACGATGCACGAAACGTGTAGGGAATACTAACAAATACGACTAGAGATAGGGCATATTAGTATCGACAGGGACAGCCTTGGGACCACCCTAGTTAGGGTTGGGAGCTACTAACAAGGGGGTAGGAATCAGAGCACTAATAGGGAAAGAGAGGTCTTCCCGTACCTGGACCCCTGGAACGCTACCTCTTGAAGATTGGTGAGACAAAAAACATTTATTTCTTCTTATATACACTCACCGGCCACTTTATTAGGTACACCATGCTAGTAACGGGTTGGACCCCCTTTTGCCTTCAGAACTGCCTCAATTCTTCGTGGCATAGATTCAACAAGGTGCTGGAAGCATTCCTCAGAGATTTTGGTCCATATTGACATGATGGCATCACACAGTTGCCGCAGATTTGTCGGCTGCACATCCATGATGCGAATCTCCCGTTCCACCACATCCCAAAGATGCTCTATTGGATTGAGATCTGGTGACTGTGGAGGCCATTTGAGTACAGTGAACTCATTGTCATGTTCAAGAAACCAGTCTTGGATGATTCCAGCTTTATGACATGGCGCATTATCCGGCTGAAAGCAACCATCAGATGTTGGGTACATTGTGGTTGTAAAGGGATGGACATGGTCAGCTGTGGCATTGCAACGATGCTCAATTGGTACCAAGGGGCCCAAAGAGTGCCAAGAAAATATTCCCCACACCATGACACCACCACCACCAGCCTGAACCGTTGATACAAGGCAGGATGGATCCATGCTTTCATGTTTCATCCGAATGTCGCAGCAGAAATCGAGACTCATCAGACCAGGCAACGTTTTTCCAATCTTCTACTGTCCAATTTCGATGAGCTTGTGCAAATTGTAGCCTCAGTTTCCTGTTCTTAGCCGAAAGGAGTGGCACCCGGTGTGGTCTTCTGCTGCTGTAGCCCATCTGCCTCAAAGTTCGACGTATTGTGCGTTCAGAGATGCTCTTCTGCCTACCTTGGTTGTAACGGGTGGCGATTTGAGTCACTGTTGCCTTTCTATCAGCTCGAACCAGTCTGCCCATTCTCCTCTGACCTCTGGCATCAACAAGGCATTTCCGCCCACAGAACTGCCGCTCACTGGATGTTTTTTATTTTTCGGACCATTCTCTGTAAACCCTAGAGATGGTTGTGCATGAAAATCCCAGTAGATCAGCAGTTTCTGAAATACTCAGACCAGCCCTTCTGGCACCAACTACCATGCCACGTTCAAAGGCACTCAAATCACCTTTCTTCCCCATACTGATGCTCAGTTTGAACTGCAGGAGATTGTCTTGACCATGTCTACATGCCTAAATGCACTGAGTTGCCGCCATGTGATTGGCTGATTAGAAATTAAGTGTTAACGAGCAGTTGGACAGGTGTACCTAATAAAGTGGCCGGTGAGTGTACAAATGTACTATCTGTTCCCTGTGATGCATAAAAAGGGCTATTATGCCATGCTATGAGATTGACATTTTTTATTGCCGTCAGTACTAGGCAAAGTTTGACTGGTCTGTGCAATATTTTAAGCAATTTTGGTATTTTTTTATGTAAATAGGGATTAAAAGTTAAGTTTTATTTAATTCGGCATCTTGCTATTTGGTAATTGAGTCAACAATTAATTGGAGAAGAAGGTCAGCTTTAATCCAGAGTACCATTCTGATGGTCAGGTGGTAAGACCTTGTTATACACCATATCTCACTAACTAGACTAACATTATATATGTGAAAGGCCTGGTAGTTGTTAAATGTATATCCAATCATGCTTTTAAGTAGGTGAATAATGCAGGCAGAAAAATGAACAATAAGAAAATATATTTGGTGATATTCTCTGTGCCGGTTCTTACTAACATTTTGTAACCTGTAACTGCTTGGCTCTGTTCTCTTCCATGCTCGTTTCGGCTTATGTACTTTGTATAAGAGCAGTGAAGAAAAAAGAAGAGACTAATTTATTTTGACGTTTTTGATGTAATAATATTATGAATAAATTGTTTTTCTGGAACGTGCGTGGGTTCAACAATAGGTTGAAAAATAAAGCAGTATTTTATCTATGCCTTTCATACCAACCTGATGTAGTTTGCTTGAAGGACACCTGTTGGAAGGTTAGGAAATTCTGACTAAGCCACTAATATCATTTTACTTTCTCAACATAGTTTCAGGAACTGATGGCAAGAATAGACACACTGGATAGATATGTTATTCTACATTGCTTCTTGGATGAGCAAGAAGTGTCTTGGTTGGGGTCTATATACAGTACCTCCTTCGGCCCCAGTTAGTATTCCCTTAGATATATAGGATCAGGTTAATAAATATGAAAACCTTCCAATTTACTGTATGGAAAATGTAACCAGGTTGTGAATGGGCACAGCTTAGTAGAAAAGATTGCAATGGGTGCAAGAGGTCTTTCTGACCATACACATAAGTGGTTTACTTTGGTCAGCAGGGGTGAAACGAGAATTACATTTTATAAAATTAAACCTGTTATGTTCAATCTAATCAAAGAGAAAGATAGTTTGAGAGAGGACATTGAGATCTTCCTGGGTAACTGGGAGGGGACACAGGTTTTGGGGGTAAGCTGGGACTTGAAGGCATATCTGAGGGGAGCAATTAGGGACTGTTCTAGGTTGTTTAAAAAAAAAAAGGAAATACATCCCTGCAGCTGGCAAAAGAAAAGGTGTTGGAATCTGAAAGAAGGTTCTATACTGATCCTGGGGAAGTATATGAAAATCAATGGCTCGAGGAACAAGAATGCCTCAAGAGTTTATGGAGAATGTAACGTTATCCTCCAAAATGCAGGTTTAGAGAAATTTTCTAGGCCAATATGTCAATGGAAAAACTAGCATCCCTCATGAGAAATCAGAGAACCAGGGATAGGATAGGAATAGTAAGGGTTAGAGGTGGGGGACTGGTAGTATCTCAAGAAGGGATCAGAAATGAGTTTTTGGAATACTTTATGGAAATTTATTTGTTCAATTTGAAGGTAGTAGAAGTAGAATTGAAGAAACTCTGCCAAACATTTTAATACCAGGTATATCTCTGAGCAAGGCAACAATCTTTGATAGTCCAATCAGGGTGAAAGAGATGAGAGAGGCAATCCAAAACTTCAGTTGGGTCAGATGGAATTCCTCCCAAAATTTATTTGCAGTTTTCAGATCTATTTTTATCGGTGTTGTTGGAATTTATAACTCTTCATTTACAAAGGGAATTATTCCAGAATCAATGACAGAGGTCCTTCTTCTTCTTCAGGATAGAGATGCATATAGACTGATTTCTCCCCTGACTATAAGTTGCTGTCAGAATCTTGGCTTGTAGATTGTAGTGGTTAATACCCTTTATGATACATGAAGATCAGTTGGGGTTCATGGTGGGGAGATCAGTATGCAATAATGAGGCACATTTACTTACCCGGTTCTGTCACGATCCCCGATCCAGACAGTCCGACAAAGATGAAGTCCGGCGCGATTCACCCAGGTCGTGCGCCCGAGATCCTGCATGTGTCGCTTCCCCGCTCAGGTCCGCTGGAGTTCACCTTCTTCTTCCTGGTGTATGTAAGTGCATTGTCTTGAGACACAATTTAAATGTTAAATCCTGCATGCAATCCGAATCCGTTGGATCGTCCGACGGCCCGCCCCCATGATTTCTTTCGCTTGAAAGCCGTCGCCGAGGTGCCGATCACATGCGCCACCATCCCCTTTCAAATGCGGCACAAAATGGTATCTTCTCAACATGTTCTACCCCTGGTTAACCAAAGCAACACATGTTACACAAGTTGAAATAGAACTATGGTAGATCAATGTACATAGAAATTGAAATAATATATATATACACTCCCCCACTTGAATCGGTTCTAACCAGAGCTGATTCACAAAACAAACAAAATGGAATGCTCCACCAGGGCTCCTGAATTATTTTTTAGAATTGCTAATATTTTTGTCAACCAATTTCTCCAATTCTTTAACTCTCCTACTATCCCTACTAAATAATGTGTCCAACTCAATTATAAGTGGTGGTATTTTCTTAACTAAAGGTGAGATCATAGCTTTTACATTATATAAATCATATTAAACCATATTAAACAATGTCCACAGGTCAAGTTATAATGTTGGCTCTTATGGAGTATTCATGGTCATCATCAGTCTGCTGGTGAGATTTACACACAGCCCTGTTTATAGGTGCTCGGCGCTGTATTTGTTGTTGCCAAGTAAATATGGATACCCAAAAGCACATATTCTTTGTCCATCTTCATAGATTATCTGTTTCCATCCTGTAGAAGGTCTTTACACCTTAGACCAGTTAGTGTCCAGAATTCACGGCTACATCCAAGTGCACAGGAACACAGTCATACTTGGGAACAATGTCTATTGCAGGTGTCTTGACGAGCTATTTTTTTTTCTGTAAGAGCCAAATGTTTACAGTTTAGTCCATCATTTACGTCCAAACTGAGCACATGCAGAGTCCATAATCCTTGGCCATTATTTGTGTCTTAATTTCTTGTAACAGTAGGTTCCCTATCATACCTCAAACCATATACGGTAAATGTCTTGAATACTGCATCTACTCGAGTATAAGCCGAGTTTTTTAGCACAAAAAAATTTGATGAAAAACTCAATCTCGGCTTACACTTGAGTCAAGAAAAAAACAAAGTCAAAACTCACCTTTCCGGCGCCCTCCACAGGTTTTCTGTTCCCACGTGCCGGCCAGCACAGTCTATGACGTCAGCCCCGCTGTCATCATATTGTGTGTGCCAGCCGTGGCAGGTCCATGTGAAGCTCATATGATGACAGCATTGGCTAACATCATAGACTACACCAGCTAGAGCATGGGACCTGCTGCCAGGGCCGCCGATAGGGCAGTACAACTGGTACTGCCCTATGGGGCCCGGACTCTAAGGGGCCCTATGGGGCCCGGCCGGTGGGGTAATATGCGGTAATAGTACGTCAAACTTCTGGCCCCGGCTCCTGAATGGAGCCGGGGCCAGAAGCTGCGGGTGTCGGCTATATATTATAGCCGACACCCTCCTCTAACACCCGCGATCTGAGATTTCTCCGATCGCGGGTGTTAACCCCTAACACGCCGCGGTCGCGCTGACCGCGGCGTGCTAGGGGCATTTAACAGGATTCGGACCCCCCCGCGGCGCTTACCGGGGGGGTCCCGCTGCTCTGATCGCAGCCCCGGGACTGCCGGTGCCCGGGGCTGCGCGATCTTCTTCCGGGTGCCGGGTCCGTGCCTCCTGGCAGGACCCGGCTGTGACACACTGAGCATGCGCAGCATGCTCAGTGTTTCACATAATACAGTGTAATACATCTGTATTACACTGTATTAGGTGAAGAATAGCTTGAACAAGTGATCAGTGGATCACTTGTTCAAGCTAACCTGTAAAAGTAAAGAAAAAAAAGTTAAAAACACTGAATAAACACAATTTTTAATAAAAATAATTAATTAAATAGAGTTAAAGTCCCCTAAACACAAACATTCCCTATACACATCTAATAAAGTAAAAATACCTGAAAATCACCAAAACCCCCCACATATTTGGTATCACCGCGTCCGTAACAATCTGTACAATAAGTCAGAAACATTATTGGACCCGTACGGTGAACGCCGTAAAAACAAAACCCGAAAAACTCGCCAAAAATATAAATTTTCATAAAATCCCTTTACAAAAATGTTCTAAAAAGTGATCAAAAAAAGTTATGTGCCCCAAAATGGTACCAATTGAAAGAACAACTCAACACGTAAAAAATAAGCCCTAAACTAGCTCTGTCAACCAAAAAATATTAAGGTTAAGTTCCCGAAAAGATGGCGATGCAGAAACAAATAAGATTTCCTCTGTATTAGTTTTTCTCCAGTAAAATTGTAAAAATAAATGAAAAACTATATAAATGAGGTATCACCGTAATCGTAGTGATCTATAGAATGAAAATATTATAGTATTTTTAGTGTATGGTGTACGACCCCCAAAATATACAAAAAAAAGAAACCCCAAATTGACAATTTTCTTTTCCTCCATACATTAAAGAGTTAATAAAATCTCATCGAAAAGCTATAGACCCACTTAAATGAAGTATTTGTAAAGTGCATCTCATGTCGCAAAAAATAAGCCCTTAAATGTCCAAATTGCCAAAAAAATAAAGATTGTATAGCCAATAAAAAGTGACAATGCATAATCTGCTCTGAATGGCGCAGCTCCCCCTCAATGCCCTGGCGTGTGCCCATACAGCAGGTTACCACCACATATGGGGTATTGTTATACGCGGGAGAGATGGGGGATCAAATTTTGAGGAGCGTTTTGGAATTTTATCCACTGAGAATTTGTACATTTTATGAAAAACACATTAATTTAGCCAAATAAAATGTAATTTCGAAATTGCATCCGATTTTGTTTTAACCCCTGTAAACCAATTAAAGGGTTAACAAACTTCATAAAAGTTGTTTTACGTACGTTGAGGGGTGTAGTTTCTATAATGGAGTAATTTATGGGGTTTTACTTTATTTAGGCCTCTCAAAGTGACTTGAAACCTGAGCAGGTCCCTCAATAGCAGGATTTAGCTTTTTTTATGAAAATGTGAAAAATTGCACGTGACGTTCAATAGTATGACTCCTATTGGCAATCTACCAGAAGAGTGTGCCTTGTCGTAGCAACAGGCCTCAAACCCTGTTTGTGAAAGGTCACTGCGGGGGGCAGGAGGCTTGTTCGGTTTTGGGGTGTGTTGGGGCCCAGACACTTTTGCTGTATGGGGCCCCGAATTTCCTGATGGCTGCCCTGCCTGCTGCTGCCGAACCGAAGAAGAGAAGACCTGCAGGGGGCGCTTCGACTTATATTTGGGTTGGCTTATACATAAATACACATATACAGTATGTGCTAAAATCCACTCTTCCCTCTTTAGGCAATATTTCACCAATCTTTTATAGTCAGACCTACTAAATCTAGTCCTTTCCAAATTGGAGTACCCAAACTCAAACTTCTTTGTATTTTAGTTTGGTCTCTACACTCTCCCACTAGCAGGTATTCAGATTTAATAAGGTAATTCTCATATTTGTCTTCCTCTCTCCCAATCTTTAGGACCTGAAAAACAAAACTCGCACTACAATGTGTTACAAGTTAAGTATCGCCGCGTCCTAAACTGCCCGATCTATCAAAATATAATAATGGTTTTTCAGGGTGTTTAACCCCGTAACAAAAAATAGTGCCTATAGTCGAAAATGGCACTTTTTTGCCATTTTGAAAAACACAAAAATTAATAAAAAGTGATCAAATGGCCATACAGTCCTAGAAGCATTGAGAAAATGTCATCAAAAGTTAAAAAAAATAACACCAACCACAGCTCTGTAGACCGAAGTATGAAAAAGTTATTAGCACCACAAGATCGCAAAATGAAAAAAAAAAATTCCGCAGGAGGATTTATTTTTGTGAAAAGATTATAAAACCTATATAAAATTTGATATCTCCTTGATCACACCGACCCAAAGAATAAAGTAGACGTGTCATTCAGGGCGCACAATAAAAGCTATAAAATCCGAGCCCACAAAAAAAAACGTTGCAAATGCTTTTTTCACCAATTTCACTGCATTTGGAATTTTTTCCCTGCTTCCCAGTATACGACATGGAATATTAAATACTGTCACTATGAAGTGCAAATTTTTATGCAGATTGTACTGTTATTGTACTGCTTGCAACCCTCATCTCCAGCCAGACACATTGTTGCGGTCTATTGCACCCCTGATGAGCCTGCAATGTTCAGGCGAAACATGCCATGTTGGGTCGTGACCACAGTTGTATCTCAAAACTGATGCACATAATCTTCTACTACGGTGCTGGGATACATGTTTCTGTTCTATGAAATGCAAACCTTTTTTAATACATGTAGAGGACATGAATATACGAACTCATCCACTTCTCCTCGTCCTTCTTAAGTGTAGGGTCTGAAGGCCGAGTAGAGGGTTAGGTTCCAGACGGGGTGGCAGCTGGTTAGGGCTGCGGTCCCGTGTTGAGGCATTAGGGCTTATTCAGGCCCCTTCCCCATATGGTTAGGGACAATTAGGGTCATTGTTGTGCACCCAGGACTATTAAAGTGCACCCCTGCCCCAACTATCTAATGTATCTACATGACACTCATACTTACCTTTTACTGTCCTTTGGTGGCTACTCTTCATGATTTTCTTGTGCATGGTCTTATCGATGGTCAATATCTGTAGTTCCGAAACTGAGAAAACACAACCTTGGAGACTTATCTATCAAGCTTGTATTGAGAAAGGTATGTGACCGACCATATTGATATGTACGCTGAGTAGTATCTAAACTAAACTAACAGTGTCCCTTACCATACACACACTTCTCTGAATTATCACTTTCTGGACGGCTGACTAAGACATGCTCCCTATAATTTTAGAGCTAAACTATATCTATATTTTTTTATCTTTTGTTATTGTTAAATTAAAAGTTAAGTTTTAATAGTTTCATTCACCTATTTTGTACTTGTTTAGTAGAATCACCTAGGTGAAGTGGGTAGTAGGTTCAAACCATCCACTCTTGTGTACATTTTTTTGGCCCTGACCATAGTTACAGCTCCACACGTCCATGCTGCTGTGCACCTTGGAAGAAACTGATAAGCTCAGGGACTGGCCCACCTTGCCTTTTTGGAAAAAAAATTGCGGCTTGGAAATCTCCACCTCAGTTCGGCAAAAGCCATTAGTTCTCTGAAGGGTGCAGAGTCCACAACTTGGAAAGGAAGGGACTGCAGTACCAACAACTTGGACAAGAGCACGGTCAGCTTCTGCACCTTAGGATGGCTGGATGCATAGAGTTGTCTCTTTGTAATTGCTTCGCTCAACGACTGCTGGCGCCATGCGTAGCGAGGAGCAGGAGCATCTGGACCGGGAAATTATGTCAAAGACAAACAGCTCCCTTCGGCAGAGGTGCTGGAGCCTTGACTTGCTGAAACAGCACGTGTGCCTCTGGCTGCTGCTGCTGTTGCTGCGCCTGCTGGATGAACCACATCTGACACCTGTTTCTCCCAGGCCAATGGATGGTGACGCTGCATGTGTTGACGCAGGGCTGTGGTGCCAACGTTAGCTCCCTCACACTGCTGCCACCCTGCTGACACATGGCCACAGTAGCGACTTGATGCCTGCTCCACTGCCTGACACGCAAGCTGACACTCTCTTCAATTTGTGTTTCCCGGTCACTGCTACTTTCCTCACCGGTGTCAGTATGCACAGCCTGCCTACTGCAGGAAGTAGCGGCTGCTGCCCCACCTCTTCACTGCCAAGTAGCTGCTGACTGTCCTCAAACACTTCATCCTCGCTGAATAGTGGCGCTGAGCCCAGACCACCTAGTAGCTCTCTGGCTGCGGGAAAGGAACAGGACAGAGGCTGGTTGAGGACAGGTGAGGGCCGCCGCTGACCTGCTCCTGGGCCATGCCAACCCACAGACTCTTGGCTGGGGTTGTCAAATGATGTATTTGAGGAATTAGATGACCTAGTCAAACATTCAACAACCTTTGGGTTGTTGATCAACACACTGCCGCAAGATAACAACGGCAGTTGTGGCCTCACAGAGTCACCCCTGCTGCGACGTCCCCTTACTTTGCTGCAACCTCTGCCTGCTCCACCTGCCACCTTTCTGTCTGACATAGTGGTTAATCAACTACGTGGATTTGACACGTAAATCTGGCTCTAAACTTTAGCCACAAAAAAGTATGGGAATTTGCGTGATACAGTTACCCCACAACTGACACCCTGTAATTACAGCGAAAATCACTGTATAAACTATGTGGATTTGACACGTAAATCTGGCTCTAAATTATAGCCACAAAATGGTGTGGGAATTTGCGTTATACAGATACCCCACAACGGACACCTAGTGAGAAGTCCACAAATCCCTACAGCAGCTGCATGAATATAAAACAGATTTCTTTCTATTCAATTTTGTCACTAAAAAGAATTGCTATTTGGGTTATACAGATCCTCCTTAAAGGACACCTGTCATCAGGTCTGTGTCACTAGTCCTGTCACCTCTACCTGTTGGAGCAGCTCACAAGGATCCCATCCCAGCCTTTATCTAGTTATTTCATACATTAATCATTGTAAAATCATCTATTCTTTATTATGTAAATGAGGCTGGTCACATGGTCAGAGGCAGTGATGTCACCCCTGTTCCCCCTCCCCTCTCCTCCCCCTGCTCATGTCTGTGTGTAATGTATAGTAAAGCATGGCTAGTGTCTGTGCTGCATCTGCTGACATGCTGCATCCTCCTAATGCACATGTGAGAGACACAGACATCAGCTACACATGAATCTGACATGTTCTGCTGTAACATGGCTGCAGCCTGGAGCTGCTGTATCTCTCCTATACACACACAGGCTGCAGGGGGCGTGGCCACCAGCACCAGGAAGCACATCATTATACAGGCTGTCAGTCATGCACTGGGGGTGTGGCTGTGCCTCCCACTCATGAATAGAGTGGACAGCTTGAATATGCTAATGCTTCATTGGACATTTCACAGGTCATTTGCATACAGCTTTAGGACCTCATTGCTTAGGGTTACAGGCATGTAGAGGGACAATGAAGGGATAGAGGCAATGCTCTCTAATGGCAGTTTATGAAAATATATTTAGTTTAGGGGGGTTATTTTGCATGACGGGTTCTCTTTAAAGAACACCAAGGGATTGGAGCAGGAATCACTACTGCCGATGCATGAATGTGAAACAGATTTCTTCCTATTCGATTTGGTCACTAAATAGAACTTCTATTTGGGGTATACAGATCCCCCTTAAAGAACACCCAGGGATTGGAACATGAATCGCTACTGCAGATGCATTAATCTGAAACAGATTTCTTCCAATTTGATTTAGTCACTAAATAGAACTGCTATTTGGGGTATAAAGATCCCCCTTAAAGAACACCCAGGGATTGGAGCAGGAATCGCTACTGCACACTACAGTAGCAGCAGCTAGATGCTACAGACAGCAAATGCAGTGTAAAATGCCAGGATTGCAAATGGTTGCCAGTTTTTATAAGGCTGTGAGCCTGTATGACATCATATAGGCCTGCCGATCGCTGATTGGCTTACAGGTCTGCAGATGTCATCAAGGGTGTTCCTTTCTGCTTCCCAGAGTTCTCTGCCTCATGTAACACATTGTGCTCGAAAAAAAACTTCGTCCCCGCGAACAAGCGTAAACTTCGGCTTCGTGATGAATCGAATTTGTAATGAAATTCATATCGAATTCCACTTCGTTAGAATCGATTCGTCCATCTCTAATATAGACATAATAGAGAGACAAGTTTTTCACCTTCTGAGGGTGTTTTTAGAATTGCCACATAGATGAACCTAAACTTCCCTAAGGTTTTTAACATGTCATGTCATGTCATGGAAAATTGATGGGATATGTCCAATTCTGCAGAAACATTTTTCTTAGGTGCATAACCAAATATTTGTTTTAGTTCCGGAACTTGATAAAGTAGAGCACATGACCTGAAAACAGGTGGTTGGGTGATCCTGAAGCGACACACCTGAACAGTACCTGCGTCACATCCACGTGTAGAAACTACGAGGAGACTGCGGAACATGAACCTGGATTTCTGGATGCTGCTATTGACATTTAACCTGCCTTTGGGGGGGTCTAACCCCCATGATCCCCCCCACCATGCCGTCTTCGGGGGCACCGTTCGTTGCTTTGGCAGTCTTGGGGTCTGATCAGGACCGCAAGTGCCTGAAAGATGGCGTCTCTGATGTCATCTTAAAGGCACATTGTCAGCCTATGCATTTGCATTGTATTGCAATGTACTATCATAAATAAGTGTACAATTACCGTATAGTCGACTCAAGTATAAGCCAAGCCTAGGGTGAAAAAGGCTTTCTCTTAAGGGTTTTTTCCAATGTGGAGCGAATATAGGCAGGTGCTTTCTTTTGCACAGCCCATCAAATTCGATCAGAGCAAAATAGACAGCTCAGTGTACCCCATTAGAGAATCAATTGTAATACACGTAATGTAGTCTATAGCATAACTTGTACTATTTGTGATATGGACTATATAGGGTGTATTAGCCGCTGCCTAAAAGAAAGAATCCGGGAGCATCTTAACAGTGTTAACCCCAATGCCAAAAACCCTTCCAATGCAGCTAAACATTTTATATTTAAATATCATGGTGATTTAACAGGTTTTTCCTGTAGTAACATTGATAGGGTTAAATTGGACAGAAGAGGAGGTAATTTAAGAAGAAAATTGCTGAACCGAGAAGGTTACTGGATCCTTGTGAAAGATTGTATTTTCCCTAAAGGTCTCAATGTCAGAAACAATCTGATTTTAAATTACTAAAGTATACTTTTGTTTTTTAACATACTTTTTGTGTATTCTTGTACTTGTCTGCAGAAACATATGAATGGACTGATTGCCCAGCACCTGTTAGAAGGCTTCTACTTCCGGGTGCCCGGTATATCAGCCCGCGTCCAGCTCATAGCGGTATCTATGACTAAGGACCTGAAGTCTATGGCATCCTATCCTTGCACCTGCCTTTTACCTGTATTGTAACCATTTTGAATGAATAAAGCTGCACAACATTTGTATGGAGCCTGTGAGTGCCGATCAACTTGTTTTGCCTTTGGTTCTGATCTACGAGAGTGGAAGACCCTTCTCTGGATTGTGCACCTGGTTTCTCTTCGTTTACTAGTTAAAAAATGCATTCCCTGCAGCCTTACCCACTACTGAAATGCCCTGCAGTCTCCACCCATAATGAATTGCCCTGCAGTCCCCATTAATTAAATGCTCGGTAGTTAATGCAGAATTGGTGGTCTTGATATCAAAATTAGACGCAGAACATCATATTAACATTTTTTGTACCGCTGCTTGTAGGTTTACTACACCACTTTATGCAACAGTTCAGATAAAGAGCAGATGTAACAGTCTGTGCTCCTGACATGTGCATACAAGTACAGACTATCAAAACTAGTGATTACACTTGTTTTACTTGAGCACAGTGTGCCACATTTAACAAAAATGGTGCAAACTGCACTATTTGCAGTTTGCCTGTTGAGGGTGCAGTGTGAGACAGATTCATGAAATGTATCACACGTTCAGACAGCAAACTGGTGCAAATGCTTTAATAAATGTGGGCCAGTGAGTTTATTTTATACTGCAGGATAGACATCATTTAGTCCAGTTGTTAAGCAGTGTTTGGAACAATCTGCTGGTAATTAGGTTTTATTGCGCCACCAAGGGTAGGACTGGGGTACCTGGGGCCCACCAACTACTATACAGAAATATTCCAAGATAAGGGAATTTCTAAGCACTAGCACGGACAGTCAAACAAAGGATAAACTAATTCCTTTCTCCCTCACCCGCCATTAGTGCACTGCTCTTGGTTTGTTTACAGGGGCTGCAGGGGTGATGTTATTGTTAGGCATTGATGTTAGGAATGGTATAAGAGATAATCCTGGGTAATCTGGGCTTTCTATTGGTGGTTGGGCTGTGGTTAGGGAAACATGTGTAAGCACCACACATATACTTTCCATTAAGAAAATGCTGTAAATCTTCACAAGAACTGATGACAATAACCCCACACCCTGGGGTCCCCGCACTAGAGATAAATCAGACCTGGCTCTCTGACCCTATAGATATAACAGTACATAAGCTGAGAGCTGTCTCACACTAGAAGGTTAGTCAGTGAATACAATACTGATGTGACATAGGAAAAAGTGGGATCTAGTACCTCACATGGGGATATGTCTTCTCCTTTGGGTCTAGAATAGCCTTATAATCCAGATGTGTTTAGCTCCGGCCAGCACATTCCCCTCACGGAGCCCCTAAAAATACCACAGTTACTTACAGTATAAAGTCACCTGGATAACACAATTTAATGTCCCTTCTAATTATTTTTATACACTGCCCCTACTAAAGAATGGGTTATATGACATTCTGCGTATTCTTTTTATACACAGTACAGGCGGTCCCCTACTTAAGGACACCTGACTTACAGACAACCCATAGTTAAGGACAGACCCCTCTGACCTCTGGTGAAGCTCTCTGAATGCTTTACTATAGTCCCAGACTACAATGATCAGCTGTAAGGTGTCTGTAATGAAGCTTTATTGGTAATCCTTGCTCCCATTACAGCAAAAAATGTTTAAACTCCAAATGTCACTGGGGCAAAAAAAAATTTTGTCTGGATCTACAATTATAAAATATACAGTTTCGACTTGCATACAAATTCAACTTAAGAACAAACCTCAGGACCCTATCTTGTACGTAACCTGGGGACTGCCTGTACTGCCAAAACAATTATTTAATACAAAATATAATACATTTTTATACCATGTCCTAATTATTATTATACCCCCAAATTAATCCCCTCCAAATTAATAATGCGCATTCCTTTAATTATACATTTATAGAACTTGCCTTCTATTTCTTAATTTACACATAGTTTCCACACATTATTTGATTATATTATTATATAAAGACACCAAATTATGAAAGGGATCTTGTCGGCACAGATTCCCCCGGGAACCAGCAGCAGTGCCAAGTGCAGCATGTAATCTGTTTTCCTTATAACTACTTGCCACAGTTATAAGGGTTGTCCGAGAGCTAAAAAAAAAAAAAAAAAAAAAAAAAAAGAATTACAGGCAGTCCCCGGGTTACATACAAGATAGGTTCCATAGGTTTGTTCTTAAGTTCAATCTGTATGTAAGTCGAAACTGTACATTTTCTAATTGTAGATCCAGACCAAAAAATATTTTTGTCCAGTGACAATTGGGGTTTCAAATTTTTTTGCTGTAATTGGACCAAGGATTATCAATAAAGATTCATTACAGACAATTATGATGCTTTACAGCTGATCATTGCCGTCTGGGACTATAGTAAAGCATTCAGAGAGCTTCACCAGAGGTCAGAGTGGGTAGAGGGGTCTGTCTAGAACTAAGGATTGTCTGTAAGTTGGGTGTCATTAACTAGGGGACCGCCTATATATGTGGTGGGGAAGGGGCTGCTTTAAAAAAAAGCCACTGCATGTTATACATTCTGGTTGTAGTGTGTAAACTGTGCATGCGCAGGAATCCAGGGTACATAATACATGCGCAAAACACATCATAAATGCAGGACAGTTTGAAAGTAGAAAAGTTAGTCACAATGGAGAGGGGTGTAGATCCTGACTTTGGTGTTCAGCTCCCGTCTCCCTAACTATGCGGTGCTCCTTAACCCCTTAACGACTTGGCCATTTTGCACCTTCCTGACACGGCCCTTTTTTGAAATCTGACATGTGTCAGTTTATGTGGTAATAACTTTGGAACATTTCAAACATTTCAGTTTTCCAATTTCAAAAATGTACACTTTTTGGAAAGTTAGTAATATCACCAAAATAACTTGATAACAAACATTTTCCATATATCTGCTATAACTTGGCATCATTTTTCAAACATTATTTCCTTTTTTTTTGGATGTGAGGAGGCTTATAACGTTAGGTGCTATTTTTCAGATTTTCACAAAAATCGTCAAAACCTATTTTTGCAGTGACCAAGTTAGTTAGAAGTCACTTTTTAAGGACTTTATGATAGTACTCCCCCCACAAGTGAAACTGCACCCCTCAAATTATTCAAAACAACCTTTGGAAAGTTAGTTAACCCTTTGAGCATTTCACGAGCGTGAAAAATAAATAAACGTGAAATTACGGAAATCTAATTTTTTTTTTAACAATATATTCATTGAACACTAAATTTTGCGCCTTCACAAGGGGGTTAAAAAGGAAAATGCATCTCAAAATGTTTGGTGCAATTCCTCCTGAGTATTCCAATACCCACTGTGTCAATGTACACAGCTGTACAGGCACAGGGTGGCACTTGGTAGGGAAACAGCGCTGTTCAGTTTTTAGAGGACAAATTTTGTTGAAATACTTTCCATGTGTCAGGATACAATTGGAGAGCCCTAGTGGTACAATACAGAGGGGAACCCCAACAAGTGACACAATTTTGGAAAGTACACCCCTTGGAGAATTTAGCAAGGTGTAATATGTGTATGTACCCCTAAAGGTGTATGAGAAGATCAGACCCCAAAAAGGAAAAAGGTGAAAATTTTCCCCAAAAAGTCACTTTTACCCCAAATTATTCTAAGCCAAAAGTGTCAAAAGATGAAACAATCCCACAAAATGTGTACAACTATTTCTCCTGGATGTAGAATTGCCCCATATGTACAGATAAAATGTTGTATGGGTACATAGTAGGGCTCAGAAGGGAAAGAGGGATGTGTGTCTTTTAGAAGCCAAATTTGACAGAAATCTTATACATGGGTTAGGGTGCATTTGGAGAGCCCTAGTGGTATAAAACAGAAGGGAACCCCAACAAGTGACACCATTTTGGAAAGTACACCCCTTGGAGAATTTAGCAAGGTGTAATATGTGTATGTACCCCTAAAGGTGTATGATCCAATCAGACCCCAAAAAGGAAAAAGGTGAACATTTTCCCCAAAAAGTCACTTTTACCCCAAATTATTCTAAGCCACGAGTATCAAAAGATGAAACAATCCCACAAAATGTGTAACCATATTTCTCCTGGATATAGAATCGCCACACATGTGCAGATAAAAGGTATGGGTATGATGTAGAGGGAATGGGGGATGTGTGTCTTTTAGAACCAAGAAATCTTATACATGGGTCAGAGTGCATTTGGAGAGCCCTAGTGTTACCAAAACAGAAGAGAACCCCAACAAGTGACCCCAATTTTGGAAAGTACACCCTTGGAAAATTTTTCAAGGTGTAATATGTGTATGTACCCCTAAAGGTGTATGATCCAATTAGACCCCAAAAGGAAAAAGGTGAAAATTTTCCCCCAAAAAGTCATATTTACCCCAAATTATTTTAAGCTACAAGGGATAAAAGATGAAACAATACCCCAACATTTGTAAGACTATTTCTCCCAAATGTAGAATTGCCCCACATGTGCATATCAAATGTGATTTGGGTGCACAGTAGAGGAAAAGAGTGATGTTTGTCTTTTAGAACCCAGAAATCCTTTACATGTGTCAAGATGCATTTGGAGATCCCTAGTGGTACAAAACAGAGTAAAACCTAAAAAGTGACTCCTTGAAGAATTGAGCAAGGTGTAATATGTGGTGTAGTGTAATACAAGTGGTGTAGTGAGCATTTTGAACATACAGGTGGCTTTCCCAATGTAATGTACTATGGATGCCCAAGAATTTTTATTAAAATTTTATTACTCAGGAGTTGTATGGTATATCCTAAAACACTCCTTCATGCAGAGGCCAGGTTTCTCAGGGCAGGTTTCGCAATGGTATATAGTGTCTTTCCTAACCCCTCTTTTGGAACAGACTCTGCATCTTTTCTGAGTCCTTCCTTTAGATGCAGTCTGGGGCACTTCACCGGGAAAATGTTGCCCTGGCACAACACGGGGGACATCTAATCCAGAGGTACTGGGGACCTGTCCTTCCTGTCCAAATATTAGTGCCTTAATCACCACCTCTTGAAAATGGAGGAATGATTCTTTACAATGTACACAGCCAGCTTTTTGTACCATATCTTCGTTTTCCATAGAGCACTGTACGGCTTGTGGGCTTGATCTGACAGATCAACCCCAACCATGTATTTATTGTAAGCCAGGATGCAGTCTGGTTTAGGGGTAGTGGTGGTGGTACCTCGTACAGGGGTGAGGGTGCTGGAGTTCCCATGAATGGTGGTCAGAACAAGGACATCCCTTTTGTCCTTATACTTTACCAACATCATGTTCTGATTGCAGAGTGCCTTTATGTCCCCCTTTCTAAGTGGCTGCCTAACAAGGGATCCCGGGAGGCCTCTCTGGTTTTTGCGTACAGTGCTGCATGCTACAGTACCTCTGGAGTTTAGGGATTGGAAAAGTGGAATGCTGGTATAAAAGTTATCCACGTAGAGGTGGTAACCTTTATCCAGAAGTGGGTGCACCTCACCCACTGTAGCACCCTGTGGTACTCTCACACAACTTGTACATTTTAATTCCGTACCTGGCCCTCTTGCTGGGCAGGTACTGGCGGAATTTTAACCTGCCTTTGAAATGTACCAGTGACTCGTCTACACAGATGTTTTGTAAAGGGGTGTATGCCTCGGCAGATTGGCCGAATTTTATATGGACGGTCAAATGATGGGACACTTTGAGGTGGACATTATGCATTATCGTTGTAATGCAAAAATTTAAGAATTTCCTCAAAGCGTGGCCATGTCATTACGGTGCGGTAAATTGGAGTACAGTACTCCAATACTGCCTAACCTCTGTTTTTTTAACAATGCCCATGTGGAGCACAGGACCCCAAAACGTCATCATCTCTACTGCATCTACAGGGGTCCACCTAGAAAATGATGAAGTGGGGTTTTGTGCAAAAAATTGTTGGGCATATAAATTTGTCTGTGACACCATGAGATTTAGGAGGTCCTCAGAGAAAAAGAATTTGAAAAAATCAATTTCAGTGAGGCCATCAGTGTCAAAATGAATTCCTGAGCTGCCCACGAACTCAGGAATTTGGGGCACATAATTTTCAGGGGGTGGGTTCCATGATGAATCACTTGCGGGCTGGGGAACATGCTCGGCGGTGGTCCTGGGGCGCCTTCTTGAAGGCCCCTCATCACCAGAGGAAGAGGAAGGGCAGTAGGAGGAGGAGGATGAAAAATAAAGAAATGGGGCATCCTCCCCTTCTGAATCAGTCTCGGCAAGGAAGGCATAAGCCTCCATTGCTGAAAAAGATCTTTGGGATGTATTGGACATTTTTATTGGGGTGGGGTGGGGGCGTGTATAAATGTTGTGCTTTTAACACGTGTAAACTTTATTCAAGGGGGTGTGTATGTTGTGCTTCAACACGTGTGGGGCGATGAAAGAATAGACCGTAACTGTAACTAGAACTTTTACTACAGGGGAAAAAAAAATTTACAACAAAAAAAAGCGACAAAAAAAGGAGCAAGTGCTGAACAGTAAGATGCTACTGATCAGCGCTCGGTTGTCGCAGCGCACTCACAAGATGGATTGTGTGCGCAAAAATTATTTTAAAAAACACCTCTTTTTTACAATCAAAAAAAGCAACAAAAAAAGGAGCAAGTGCTAAACAGTAAGATGCTACTGATCAACTTGGGACATCTCACCGAGACACTCTCCCCTCACACCAATCCTGGGTAACCCTGAATTTCCCCCGGGGCTCTCCTCTCCGGTCTTTAAACAATTGCTGACCTCCGACCGCTTTAGGGCGTGCCACTTCATTGTGGATGGCGAATGGTGCAAAGGGGAGATTCTAACGTCTCCAGCAGACCTCCCTCAGGCATCCTCTTGGCAAGGCGCCCAACTGACACACTTTCTGACCTCCCTACCATCCTATTCTTTATTCGCAAGACAGCGGACTGGATTTGAGGGACTTTGCATGCGAGAGAATCAGGTTAGGGGTGCACTTTCACTCTCTTATAAATTGCTGACAGCCCCGCCACAAGACTACATTCCACCATACATCCTAAAGTGGGAGAGAGACCTGGACATTATCCTCACTGAAGAGCAGCGCGAAAAAATATTTATCATGGCCCACAAAACAACCATTAGTTCTCTCTACCAAGAAACTAACTATAAGATACTCACTAGGTGGTACAGAGTTCCTCATGTCCTACATAAAATGTTCCCAGAGACCCCCGCGTGTTGCTGGAGGTGTGGAATGGAGGAGGGGACAATCTTACATATATTCTGGGGGTGTTCCAAGCTAGCCCCTTTTTGGGATACCGTTCTGGAGGTGGTTCGCAAGGTGACAGGCAAAGCTTTGCAAAACGACCCGGCCTGGGTGCTGTTACACCATAACGAGATTTCCCTTCCCACATACCGGCGCTCCCTGATCCGACACTTACTGAACACGGCTAAATCTTGTATACCAGCCTGTTGGCTCTCTACTGAACCACCCACTATATTTCAGTGGTTGAGGAGGGTGGAGGAGGTTAGTCGGATGGAGAGTCTCTTGAGTTCGGACCCTAGAAGTGCGGCCCGTTTCCAAAAGACCTGGCAACATTGGATCATCTTTAAGTCATCACCGGCATATAATGCCCTGCTACGAGACGCCCCGGAGGAGACGGAGGAGATCTGAGCTTGAAGGTGTTGCTGGTTTAGAGTGGGGGGGGGGGGAGAAATCTACTCCTTCCCCCTCTGGCCTCTTTAATTCCCCTTCCCCTCCTCTCCTCTCCCTTTCCTTTCTGATCCTCCCCTCCCCACAGGTTTTTCCTCTTTCATCCATAAACTGGTTGTTATTACCGTGCCTTACCGTTTAATATTATAGACAGATGTTCGTGGCTTATTAGATAATTTCTGTGTATATTGAATTGTCTTTATCACCTAGTCGCTCCCTAAGAGCGCTGTTTGTAAAGAAAAATTTTCTACTTTTATTTATGTTTTGTTTATGAAAAATTCTCAATAAAAACGTAATACGAAAAAAAAAAAAAAAAGATGCTACTGATCAGCGCTCGGTTGTCGCAGCGCACTCACAAGATGGATTGTGTGCGCAAAAATTATTTAAAAAAACACCTCTTTTTTACAATCAAAAAAAGCGACAAAAAAAGGAGCAAGTGCTGAACAGTAAGATGCTACTGATCAGCGCTCGGTTGCCGCAGCGCACTCACAAGATGGATTGTGTGCGCAAAAATTATTTTAAAAAACACCTCTTTTTACAATCAAAAAAAGCGACAAAAAAAGGAGCAAGTGCTGAACAGTAAGATACTACTGATCAGCGCTCAGTTGTCGCAGCGCACTCACAAGATGGATTGTGGGCGCAAAAATTATTTTAAAAAAACAACACTCTTTTTTACAACCAAAAAAAGCGACAAAAAAAGGAGCAAGTGCTGAACAGTAAGATGCTACTGATCAGCGCTCGGTTGCCGCAGCGCACTCACAAGATGGATTGTGTGCGCAAAAACTATTAAAAAATCCCTCTCTTTTTACAACCAAAAAAAGTGTCAAAAAAGGAGCAAGTGTTGAACAGTAAGATGCTACTGATCAGCGCTCGGTTGTCGCAGCGCACTCACAAGATGGATTGTGAGTGCAAAAACTATTTAAAAAAAAAAAAGCAGTAAAAAATTGGCACTGTGCAAGCACAAGTGCCAACCAGTGATGTGTGTCACCGATCTGCACTTGGCGGTCACAGGACACACAAAACTGGGCAAAAAACAAAAAAAAACCCTCCTGTATAAAAAAAGAAGCTGAAGCTAAAGCTGATCAGTGATGCAAGTCAGCTTACAGGATGCCAGGATGCACTGCCAGCTTACAGGATGCAACCACAAAGGTGGTGCAGGGGAAAATACGAGAAAAAAAAAACGGCAACCAAAAAATGAGCACACGTGCTCGGCGTCGCAGGACGCACACAGGGAAGGGGTGGAAGGGATCAGGAACAGGGATTGATATAGGGAAATTAGGGATCACACAAAAAAAAAAAAATAAGATCACACAGAAGTGAGATCTTACTGTAGCAGTCACAGCAGCAATTGAGGATCACACTGCTGGTGCCCAGAAAGGTGCCAGCCAGCAATTCTAGAAGGTCCAGCAACACAGGGGGGTGATATACAATGTTCTGCACGCTGTCTCACACTAGAATGAGACGTGCAGAACAGTGATCACTAATTTGAACTTCCCACCTGAAATCCGATTTGCCGATCTGTACAGATGCCACCAGACATGCCCCCTAATGATGATGATTGGTGCTGTCCTAGACAGCAGCAATCATCATCCTGTGTTAACCTGCATGACCCCCTGGTGACGTATACTGCTGCTATTGGTTGGTCGCATCGACCAGCCAATAGCAGCGATCGTGGACGAGGGGGGGCGAAACCCCTCTGTACCACGAGGCAAGATGTCGGCTGTCAGACACGGCTCTAGACACGGCGATCGGTAATAGCCGTGACATACACCATTCCAGCGCTATCGGCTGGTCTGAACTGATCGTGAACTGGGGGGTGCGACGAAACCCCTCTGGTCCACGAGGCATAGTACTAGTACGGCGCGCGTCGGGAAGGGGTTAACAGACAGATTTAATTTTCCTTTTTTAAACCCTGCAACAGGATCACATGCTGATCAAGCCCCTGGTTACTGGGAAACTCCCAGCTGACACGTTCCTGCTACATATAAATTGTGTTATTTCTGTATATTGTCCCCAAGTATTTTATATGCTGCCACCTTTATGCATTTTCCAAACTAGGTCCCATCATGGATTTCAGTACTGGGCCCCCTGGAATTATACACACTGGGGCAGATTTATCAAGCTGTCTGAAAGTCAGAATATTTCTAGTTGCCCAAGGCAAGCGATCACAGTTCCCCTTTAAAATATTCATGAGCACTGGTAAAACGAAAGCCAAGCTGTGATTGGTTGTCATGGGCAACTAGAAATATTCTGACTTTCAGACAGCTTGATAAATCTGCCCCACTGAGTCTCTTCATACACATTGTCCCCCCCTGAATTTTACATTATAAACAATGCCCCCCATCAATTCTATATGCTGGGTCGTTTCATTAATTATACACACTGCCCCCCCCCATTATTTTTTATACTGGACCACATCATTACACACACTGCCCACACCCCATGTATTTTACATGAGCCCCTACATTATACACGCTACCCCCATAAATATTACATAGGCCCCCTCGCACATTTATCAAGATTCATGATTTATGGTGCCAGTTCTTCATCAATCTGGCGCCCTATGCACTGCACCAACCTTTGTTGGTGCACCTTTAACATAGGGTGTGCAACACATTTCTGTCAGACAGAAGTATAATAAGATATTAATTTGACTCCTCTGTCGCCATGAGCATATAACTGCACTTGGGGCATTAATTTAGCTTTTTACTTTATTTCTATGGTGTGTGAACTTTTGTAGGTCAGTTTGGGCCTTGGACTTTTTATGAGCGCTTTGGGTGATGCCACATGTCCCGTTTTTGGACCGTTTTAAAGCATGCGTTTTCAGTCCATAAAGTATGTAATGCATGCATGGTTGTTGTTTTTTTGTTTTTACAAATTATGTGATTGAATTCTTGTTTATTTGAAATGCAAACATTTATTGAAAAAAAAGTATTCAGACCCTCTCCTGTGACACTGATATTTAACTCCCATGCTGTCCATTTTATTCTGATCCTAATTGAGATGGTTCAACTCCTTCAATGGTGTCAAGCAGACCTAAACTGATTGGACCTGAATGAGAATCATGAGGCCAAGGAAATGGCCAAAGAGCTCAGAGGCAGAATTGTGGCGAGGCACAGATCTGGCCAAGGTTACAAAAGTTTACTCAAAGTTCCTAAGAGCACTATGGCCTCCATTATCCTTAAATGGAAGTCCTCTAGGACTACCATAAGTCTTCCTCGACCTGGCTATCCATCCATACTAAGCCATCATGGAAGAAGAGCCTTGGTAAGAGAAGTAAAGAAGAACCCCAAGATCACTGTGGCTGAGCTCCAGAGATGCAGGACAGAGATGGGAAAAAGTTCCACAAAGTCAACTATCAATACAGTGTTGATGGAAGCTTCTACTGCAAAAAAATAAATAAATAACTCCCAGACTATGAGAAATAGGTTTCTCTGGTCCTCTGGTCTGATAAGAGGAAGATTGAACTTTTTGGTGTTAATATAGGCGGTATGTGTGAAAAAAACTAGGGACTGCTCATCACCTGCTAAACACAATCCAAACAATGAAACAGTGGTGGCTGCATCATACTATGAAAGTGTTTTTCAGCTTCAGGGACAGGACGACTGGTTGCAATATAAGGAAAGATGAATGCAGCCAAGTACAGAAATACCCTGGATGAAAACCTCTTCCACAGTGCTCTGGGCTGGGCCGAAGGTTCACCTTCCAACTAGACAAGGACCCTAAACACACAGCTAAAATAACAAAGAAGTGGTTTCAGAACAATTCTGTAACTATTCTTGACTGGCCCAGCCAGAGCCCTGACCTAAACCCAATAGAGCATCTCTGGAGAATCCCCAAATCCAGGTGTGAAGAACCTTGTTGCTGCATCATTACCAAGAATACTCATGGCTGTACTAGCTCAAAAGGGTGCTACTACTCAATACTGAGCAAAGGGATAATCATGACTTATGAATACTTATGACCAAGTGAAATTCAGTTTTTCTTGTTTAATAAGCAAAAATATAAAATAAAGAAAGTGGCAGCATTCAGAGATTCTGGCGTAAAATAAAACCTACTGGTTTATTCCAATGCCTTTAGCATTTCTCAAGCAAAGGTGCTCAAAGTCTAGAGAAAGTGACATCACTTCAAAATTTCATATAATCTTGACAACATCAATACACAATATAACATTATAAAAATTCATACATAAATCATCACACCATTTCATCTATTAGTGTCCATATTAGATTATAAACCATGAAATCTGATATTCTCATGTGTATACAAACAATTATGATCTACATTATCTTCATAAAGTGCATATATGAAAATTATCGATCAAATGCTCACCAAAAGATCAGCTGAGTCGGGATGTCTATCAGTCAGCGTACTACCTAGACTCCTGTGCATGATCTTGATCACATGATCACTACAGTAGGTGCGCATCTGTCATCACCACCATATTAATTAAGGGGAAGGCAATCATTTTAATATGCCTAAATTATTTCAGGTGGTAAGTATAATATAGGGACACAATATACAGTGCTAGATACCCCAAGAACCTCAGGAACACGTGTCATTGTAGCAACCAATGACAAATCGACTGCATACACAAATAACTACAGACCCAATGGCAACCAACAATGGACCAAAGTCTAGTTGGTACACATATCAGGTCCGTATAATATACTTATTATAGTCCCATACAGGGAAAAATTCACTCTCATGATATGTCTTAATTAAAATCCCAAATGGATTTAGTGGACGCACAACTTCTCCCACAGTTATTATGTTACTAGCAATGAATAACTTCTGACAATTACCAATAGATAAAGACACTGTTATTCTAGTAATCATCGTTCTTCAGTGAGGGAGCAAGGGGGAGGGCCAGAGAGTAACAATCTGTAAAGCCAGATCAAAGTGGGGCTAGGGTAGCTCCTCAGGCTCATTAACATAACTTAAAAAGTTGACTTTAGAAGAAAAGAGGCCATGGATAACAAATAAAAGATTACCACAGTCACAGTGCCTGGATCTGAGTAAGAGGCTTTGATTTATTAGGATTTTATGGTAGATTTTCTTTTTAATGGCTTAAAGGGGGTATTTCCACGAAAACAGGTTTCTTATATGTACTCAGGATAACAAAATAACATTCTCTAATTCACTGTTATTGCCAAAAATACAGTCCAACCTGTCTCTATCAATCCAGGTGTACACAATTTCAGTTACCCCTAGACACGACCCTGTAACTTCTTGGATTCATGTGTGATGGCCGTGCTTTTTTGTCTCTGAACTGTAGCTCCGCCCCCTGCAGTCAGCACGTAGCTCACTCACTGATGCACACTGAGAAACAGGACCTGAGTCCCTGAAGCGGCAGCAGCAACATGGGGACAACTACAAACTACAAGATAAGTTGGCATATATCTATTATAACAGGCATATAATAGATCTCATCATCTCTGATCGGTGGGTCAGATACTAGAGCAAAGTTAGGTAAGGTAAATGAAAGGGCATACATACCACATTGTCAGCTCACAGAACTAGATGATCATAACGTGTCTGCTTAGAAAATCCCCGCCCACACCCTGGAATTTTGCACTGACCAGCCTAGACAGTGATAGAAATTGTAAAGGGTTAAAAATTATCTTTATTGTGTTAACATCACAAGGGGATTGCAATTTGAGAATTTTCTTTCATGGGAAAACCCCTTTAACCCCCTAACGACTTGACCTTTTTTAGTTTTTTTCACTTCCATTTTTTACTCACCACCTTCAAAAATCTATAACTTTTTAATTTTTCCATGTACAGAGCTGTGGGAGGGCTTATTTTCTGCGTAACAAATTGCACTTCATAGTGACGGTATTTAATATTCCATGGCGTGTACTGGGAAGCGGGAAAAAAATTCCAAATGCAGTGAAAATGGTGAAAAAACACATTTGCGATGTTTTCTTGTGGGCTTGGATTTTACAGCTTTCACTGTACGCCCCAAATGACATGTCTACTTTATTCTTTGCGTCGATACGATCACGTGGATACCAAATTTGTATAGGTTTTATAATGTTTCATACATTTAAAAAAATTAAAACCTCCTGTACAACATTTTTTTGGGGGATTTTGCCATCTTCTGGCGCCAATAACTTTTTCATACTTTGGTGTACGGAGCTGTGGGTAGTGTAATTTTTTGCGAATTTTGATGACGTTTTCATGGCTATAATTTATGGGACTGTGCAACCTTTTGATCACTTTTTATTAATTTTTTTATATTTTTCAAAATGGCAAAAAAAAAATGCCATTTTCGACTTTGCTATTTTCCGTTACGGGGTTAAACGCAGTGAAAAACCGTTATTATATTTTGATAGAACGGACATTTTCGGATGCAGCGATACCTAATGTGTTTATGATTTTTACTGTTTATTTATATCACTTCTAGGGAAAGGGGGGCGATTAGAATTTTTAGTTTTTTTTATTATAATGGGTTTTTTTAAACTTTTTTTTATTTTTACTTTTACTATTTTCCAGACTCCCTAGGGTACTTTAACCCTAGGTTGTCTGATCGATCCTACCATATACTGCCATACTGCAGTATGGCAGTATATGGGGATTTTACTGCCCATGCATTACAATGTGCAATTAGCACATTGTAATGAATTGGTTAAAACGAAGTAGCCTCGGGTATTCGGAACAACCGAGGCTACCATGGCGACGGATCGCCGCTCCCTGTGACTTCATCGGGGAGCGACAATCTACAGCAAGATGGCGGCGTCTATGCGCTGCCGGCGGTGATTGATGCTAGCATCGATCGCGGGTGTTACTGGTATGCCTTTGCTGCAATATGTAGCAAAGACTTACTGGCTATAAAGAGGGCTCGGTGCGCGTCGGGAAGGGGTTATGTCAGGTTAGCTAGGGAGCATTCTCCGACCCCCGGCGCGTATCCGCGCAAACTCCACCTCTCGTCCCGGGCAGCGGCTGCTAAGATCTCGCGCTGTCTAGGAGTTGTGTTTGGAACTGCTGGGACTTGTGGTACCTCTGCATGGTGCCTGGTTGTTCTGCACCATGAGGGGTTAATTCCCAGAAGCTGTCCAGCTCCTATCAGGTTCTGGAGGTGGAGTTCTGGCTGCATAAATTGCAGCTTCACTAGTCACCTGTGCCAGTGTTTGAAATCCCTTCAGCACTCACTCGCTGCATTAGGTGTGCCTCGCTCTTTATCTGTATCGTTGTGACCTTGGCTAGTTTTTGACATTGACTTTTGCCTTCTGACTTTGTTGTGACTCTGGCTAGTTTACCATTCTTTTGTGTTGTAAGTTTGTCAGTCTGTTTGTGTTTCCCTTCCCACACTTATCCAGTGTATTTCGAGTCTTCAAGTAGTCGCCCCACGGTTTAGTGTGGGGGGCTATAGGAAGGGACAGGGGTTGGGGCAAGCTCAGGGCACATTATCCCCTGTCTTCTGTGTCAGTAACAGAAACACTGGCCCACACATAGGTTTGCATCCTGTATCCGACCTGCTACATTCACTCCTTCCATGGAGCCTTTGTCAGCTGTGGTCGCTCAGGTCCAGACCTTAACTGCGCATGTTCAGTCTGAGTCTGTCAGCCCGTCTTCAAATGCAGGTTTCGGGGAAGACAACACTGCAGGCCCCACCGCCACCTGCACCAGAACCTAAGGTTCCTCTCCCTGACTTGTTTTTTGGTGACCGTAAGAAATTTTTTTCATTTAGGGAGGGATATAAACTTTATTTTTCTTTACGCCCTCACTCATCGGGCACCGAGACACAAAGGGTGGGCGTGGTCATTTCTCTTTTGCGCAGTGATCCGCAAAATTGGGCCTTTTCTCTCCCACCTGACTCTCCATCCCACTCTTCTCTTGACGCTTTGTTTTCTGCTTTAGGCCAAATTTATGACGAACCTGACCGCCGAGCACTGGCAGTTTCCCACCTTAGATCTCTGTGTCAGGGAAAACTGACGGCGGAAGATTATTGTGCCCAATTCAGACAGTATGTGACTGACTCACAATGGAACGACTGTGCCCTAAAAGACCAATTTTTGTCCGGACTGTCAGACCGAGTACAGGACTTAGTCTTAGCTTATGCCGAGCCTCAAACATTAGATGTAGCTATGACTCTGGTCGTCCGAGTTGATCGTCGCTTAAGATCCAGGCGATCACCTCGGGTGTCCCCCTACTGTCAGCCAGTGGCCAGTCTGTCTCCAGGCTGTCAAGAATTGGAATCCATGGAGCTGAATAGCATCTCTCCTGCACAGCGGAAGCAACAACGAATAAGACGCCATCTTTGTTTCTGCTGTGGAAGTCCTGATCATCAGATACACACCTGTTCCAAGAGGCAGCAGCGGGAAAAACTTCCACTCCTAAGCAGTAATCGAGGAAACTGCTTAGAAACTCAGGTACTCCCAGTTGTGTCTAGAATGTATTTACCTTGTACGGTTAAGTTTCAATCTGCTTCCTGTACTGGTCGCGCCTTCTTAGATTCAGGTGCTGCAACTAATTTAATTATAATTTTGTCTCTCAGTTTTGTATGTCATTGATTCCATTGTCCACTCCTATCCAGATGTCGGGTGTGGATTTGAATTGACCTTCTTCCTGATGCTAGATTGCCAAAGGGTCGTATATATAAACTGTCAGTACCAGATCGGGAGTCACTGAAGAGTTATATTGATGAGTTTGGCAATCGGACATATCCGTCCTTCTGAGTCGCCCACTGGGGCCGGCTTCTTTTTTGTTGAGAAAAAAGATGGTGGTTTACGGCCGTGCATTGATTATAGAGAATTAAATAAGATAACGGTAAAAAACTCAGGTCCTCTCCCCTTGATCCCGGATCTCTTAAATCAGGTTTCTGGGGCCCAAGTTTTCTCTAAATTAGATCTCAGAGGGGCTTATAACCTGATTCGGATCCAGGAAGGGGATGAGTGGAAGACCGCATTTAATACACCTTTGGGACACTTTGAATACCTGGTTATGCCCTTTGGTTTGAGTAATGCCCCAGCGGTTTTTCAAGGGTTTATGAACTCCATCTTTCATGATTACAGCGGTGTGTTTATGGTGGTGTATCTAGACGATATTTTGATTTTCTCTCCTGATATAGTTTCTCACCAGCAACGTCTCCGCCAAGTACTTACCAGGTAGCGCAAAAACCACCTCTTCGCTAAGTTGGAAAAGTGCGTTTTTTTTGCGTCCAGAAGGTTTCCTTCTTAGGTTATGTTGTTACTCCCTCTGATGTACAGATGGATCCGAGTAAGGTTCAGACGTTCACGGACTGGATTCGGCCTACCAATCTTAAGGCCTTACAACGTTTTTTAGGTTTCGCTAACTATTATTGGAACTTTATTAAGAACTTTTCCGAGATCGCCAAACCACTCACGGATCTAACCCGTAAGGGTGCTGATCCGAACAATTGTTCCCCTCCTGCTTGCTCTGCGTTTGAAACTTGAAAAGCGGCATTCTCATCAGCCCCAGTTTTGGTTCAACCTGACCTCTCTCTACCGTTTGTTGTGGAGGTAGATACCTCCGAGGTTGGAGTAGGTGCAGTGTTGTCTCAGGGGTCCTCCACTCTCACCAGACTTAGGCCCTGTGCATATTTCTCTAGAAAGTTTTCTTCTTGTGAGAGGAATTATGATATTGGTAATCGAGAGCTCCTTGCCATTAAGTGGGCATTTGAAGTCTGGCGACACTTTTTGGAGGGAGCTCTTCATCCAATAACTGTGCTACTGCTAAGCGCTTGAACTCACATCAGTGTAGGTGGGCCTTGTTTTTCTCTCGCTTTAATTTTGTGGTCACCTACTGACCTGGGTCAAAAAATGTGAAGGCTGATGCCTTGTCCCGTAGCTTCGGGACTCCTGAGCTTCCAGAGGCTACTGACAGTAATATTTTGTCTCCAGGTGTTGTGCTGGCAGCTGTGTCCTCCCACCTCTGCACCTAAAGACCTTCCAGAATTATTTGTTCCTCTTTCTTGTCGTTTGAGAGTGTTGGAGGAGACGCATTGCTCGGTATTGGCAGGTCATCCGGGAATGCGGAGTACCTTGGATCTCTTAAAGAGAAGTTACTGGTGGCCTCACATGACTAATGATGTGCACGCATTTGTCCAAGCCTGTCAGGTCTGTGCGCTAGGAAAGACTCCCAGGAGACGTCCTGAGGGGCCTCTTCTTCCACTTCCAGTTCCCACCACGCCATGGTCTAAAGTATCTATGGATTTTGTCACTGATCTGCCAGCATCTCAAGGCTATACAGTGATTTGGGTGGTAGTGGACCGTTTCTCTAAAATGGGACACTTTGTTCCAGTAAAAAAGTTACCTTCAGCTGAAGAATTGGTTGAATTGTTTATACAGAATATTGTACGCCTCCATGGTATACCAGATGATATTGTGTCAGATAGGGGCGTACAATTTGTTTCCAAATTTTGGCGAGCATTTTGTTCTAGACTGGAAGTTAATTTGTCGTTCTCGTCCGCGTTTCACCCTGAGTCTAATGGTCAGTCCGAGAGAATGAATCAGGAGATGATTCAATATCTGCGACTCTTTGTCTCAGACAGTCAGGACCAGTGGGTGAAATTCCTTCCGTTGGCAGAATTTTCTATTAATAATCACTGTAGTTCGTCCACTCAGGTTTCTCCGTTTTTTCTGCAATTATGGTTTTCATCCTCGTTTCTCCTTTTCATCTGTGCCTGTCTCTAATATTCCTCGGGCGGAAGCTATTACATCCAAGTTGCGCACGCTCTGGTCACAATTTTGGGAGAATATTCAGAGGGCTCAAAATTCTATGGTCCAACAGACAAAGTAGGCAAACTAACTCCGATACGTTTGTGGTGGGGGATAAAGTGTGGTTATCCACAAAAAACCTTAAACTGAAGGTCCCCTCTGTGAAGTTTGCGCCCAGGTTTGTAGGTCCGTTTGTTGTTACTCAAATTGTTAACCCGGTTTCCTTCAAGATTACACTTCCAGCAGGGTGGCGGGTTCATAACACCTTCCATAAGAGTCTTCTGAAGCGGTATGTTGAGCCTGTTTTGCCTCTTCCTGACCCTCCTTCTCCATCTATTGTGGAGGGGAATCTGGAATTTGAGGTGGAAAAAGTTATGAATTCCAGATGGGTAGGTAACTCCCTGCAGTACCTGGTCCATTGGAAAGGTTTTGGTCCTGAGGATAGGTCTTGGGTTCCGGCTAGAGATGTTCATGTTCCACGGTTACTCAGGTTATTTCATCAGGCCTATCCTCGGAAGCCATCTTTAAGATCTAGGGGTCCGAAGGTCCCCCGTCGGGGGGGGGGGGGGCACTGTCAGGTTCGCTAGGGAGAATGCTGGGACTTCTGGTTCTTCTGGTGGTGCCAGCAGCGTTCTCCGACCCCCGGCGCGTATTTGCGCAAACTCCACCTCTCGTCCCGGGCAGCGGCTGCTAAGATCTCACGCTGTCTAGGAGTTGTGTTCGGAACTGGTGGTACCTCTCTGCATGGTGCCTGGTTGTTCTGCACCATGAGGGGTTAATTCCAAGAAGCTGTCCAGCTCCTATCAGGTTCTGGAGGTGGAGTTCTGGCTGCATAAATTGCAGCTTCTCTAGTCACCTGTGCCAGTGTTTGAAATCCCTTCAGCACTCGCTCGCTGCATTAGGTTGTCTTGCTCAGTATCTGTATCTGTGTTGTTGTGACCTCGGCTAGTTTTTGACATTGACTTTTTGCCTTTGACTTTGTTCTTGACGTACCCTCTCGTTGTGACTCCGGCTAGTTTACCATTCTTTTGTGTTTTATGTTTGTCAGTCTGTTTGTGTTTCCCTTCCCACACTTATCCATTGTATTTCGAGTCTTCAAGTAGTCGCCCCACGGTTTAGCATGGGGGAGCTATAGGAAGGGACAGAGGTTGGGGCAAGCTCAGGGCACACTATCCCCTGTCTTCTGTGTCACCCAACCCTAACAGGTTAACAAGCTATTTAAGTGCAAGCTAGCTGCCACGGTGAAGGGGGGGGGGGGGGGGGAGGGTCACATGTGGAGTTTGTAATGAATTTTTAAACACATCGCAGGAACATATTTAATTTTACATATTACACTGCGTTTGGCTGGTTTAAAAGAGTCTTTCATCATTGCTACATTTTAAGACAACTGCTTACACTTCCAGAAACGCATGTTAACATGTAGCAATGCGTTTAAAAACGGATCACAAAACGCCAAGTGCAACCGCACCCTGAATAGCGTAAAGATAACATTAAATGGTTTGCATATAGATTTTAGACACCTTTTGTTCTGAAATCACTTTATTGTTATAACCATGCTCACTAATTTTTTTTCATTATTTATTAGAAAAAGTGCCAAGCATTTCTTTTGGATACTTCTCCTTCTGGTATTTCAATTTACTCACATAGGAATGAACTTAATAACACTATAGACAAATAATGTACTGGTTTTAAGTATTTCTAAAGAATAGTGTTCAAAGTCATAATGTTTTAAAAGTCAGTTTTATAAAGAAAAGCAGTTTTGAGAATTGTCAAGATGTTGCTCTTTTGACATAATCAGTAACTGTTAATTCACTTCAGTCTTGCATATTAACAGGCCCCAACCAAATGTTTTCAGAATTATGTAGTCTCATTTTCTTTTTAACTTTCAATATATCCTTTCCTAGGGATATAACAAAGTGAAATTGAAGGAGTCACCACTTCATTTTATAAACAAGACATAGAAGGCCATGGCAAAACAGGATAAAGCCACCGGTAAGTGCAGGCGAGATCCGATCACAGCAGCTAAAGAAAAAGAGAGAATATATAGCATCAGAATATACCAATTTGTCATACGATCAAAAAAATCATTTCATTTCAACATCTTCATAAATTGCAATGATTAAAATTCATTTTATATGGTGAGAGATGAGAAAAACAAGTAATACCATCTGAGTGAAATAAACTACAGATAAAAAAAACTATTCCTGTGGGCGATATAATTACAGCAAAAACAAATATTTTAGAATTTTTCAGTGTCACTGTGTAAATGGATACAGTATATACTGATAGCAGGCACTGATATTCTGTGGTGAGATGTCAGTGTGTACTGAAGCCATTGGGTCATTAACATATCAAAAGGCTTTGAACAGTAAGAAGCCACCATGAACCAGGTGTGAGATTCCCTGCACACACTGGGGTCTATCCTGAGAGGGTCTTAGGGTGGAGTTATAAGGGGGTGGGAAGGGACTACACACAAGGATATTTAAGCATGGTAAAAACAGAAATCACCCTCTTCTGTCTCTTGCCTCCTGGCCCCCCCGGACGAACAGCACTTAACAAGGAACCAGGTCATATGTTGTGTGTGCTTTCTGTGTATGTATATAACTTTATAAGAGTAATTATAACATAGTACTTATTATAATATAGTAGACTTTATACGTGTACCTATAGATATTCCAGGTGTTATGTGTTTTACCATATATATACATAACTAAGTGCTTACAGTGAGTGTGTATATATTAGTGTAACTACATGTACATCCTGTAGCCATATCACATTCACACGTGGATCTGTGCCCTGCACGTGTATTGGAGTAGATATATAGATGCTATTGTGCATGAGTCTCTATATGTACATGTATATGGTCAGGTATCAGTCACACTGAAGCCAGACGAAATGTCAACAGAAGCTGAACAGCTGTGGTCTTCTCAGCAGAAACAACCCTGTCTATCCTCCCTGTAACCTTACACAGGGAATGATGTTTTTGTAATTATACAGCCAGAAAATAGGGAGTGGATAATACCCCATTTCCTTTATCTCTTTCTGGAATTCCTGCAGAGTGAAACCTACTGTGTAATTTCTTTTCTAATGTAAAAAAATATATATTTTGAATAGGGAAAGAATTTGGTTTTTACACTGTCATAATTTTAATTACATTTTTCAGTCCCCACCCTTGGGCTTCCAAAAGCATTTAATTAAAAGGAACCAGCTAAGACTCTCAGTCCCCGACTGCACTGGCCCAGACCCCGCTGAGGAATAAGGGAGTGGACAGAGAGACTGGTTGTGTGTGACTCGCTGAAGAGAAATCAGCTCCCTCATTGCCCTTCCTTAAAGAGAACCTACCACCACGAATCTACCTATAAAGGTAGATTGGGTGGTAGGTGGATGTAAGGGACGTGAGGATAGCTCTTTTTAGAGCTAATCCTCACGTCCCCGCTAACTTTTGATACACTTTATTGACCTAATATGTAAATTTCGTTATGCGTCTACTGGGGCGTGGAGTAGCCGGCACGAGGCTACACAGCGCAGCTACTCCACGCCACAGTAGCCACATTACTCCTCCTACCCTGTTGTGTGCGGCATGCAGCTCCTCGTAGCTGCGTGCCCTCGTCCGACAAGTCGGCTACTGCGCATGCGCAGTAGCTCCGGCCTCGGAGCTGGGACTGCTCAGCCGGCGGACAAGGGCGCGCCGCACTTTTGGTCAATAAAGTGTACCAAAAGTTAGCGGGGACGTGAGGATTAGCTCTAAAAAGAGCTATCCTCACGTCCCTTACATCCACCTACCACCCGATCTACCTTTATAGGTAGATTCGTGGTGGTAGGTTCCCTTTAAGGAATTCTCTTCAGCAAGTCACACACAGCCATTGCCCCTGTTTCTCAATCCCCTAATTCAACCCTCTGTCAAGAATTCTCTTTAGCGAGTCACACTCAGCTAGTCACTCTCACCTTCCTCATTCCTAAGGGGGGCCAGGTTAGCAGTGTCATTTGGGAGGCGTAGCAGTTTTGCTGTATGCTGGAGCTCCTGCTGCTTCCATTTTCAATGTATAAAGACATCTAAAAAGGTACTGTGTAAGGTTTGTGGGGGAGGGTCAATGGTGACAGGTTCTCTTTAATTAAATGCATAATAAATGGCATTACTTTCTATTGCAGCATATTACAGTAAGTTAGTTTGCAGTAGTTAATCAGACACTTCATCTGAATGAGGCAGGGGGGGGGGTAGGGGGTTGTTCAACAGGTTGACCTAATTGGTAGACATAGAGGTCACCCCAGGGACTCCTGGTGATACTCCCTGTCCTTCCGCAGAGTATTTAGAAAGCAGGGGTCAATACGAAAAGAGGATCTAATAGGTATAGTCCTCCCTGCCGGAATTGGCTCATATATCTGCAGCAGTGACATGTGTATATACTCACATGTATAACCCAGCCGCATCCAATTTTTTTTTCATGATATAAGTGTAGGACAAGCTGCAGCAGTGGCATAACTTTTCTGCCGACATTGAACCATGAAAATAAATACCGTATATACTCTAGTATAATCAGAGACCCCAAATTTTAACACAAAAAACTGGGAAAACCTATTGACTCGAGTATAAGCCAAGGGTGGGAAATGCATTGGTCATAGCCCCCTGCAGTATATAGCCTGCCAGCCCCCTGCAGTATATAGCCTGCCAGCCCCCCTGGAGTATATATACAGTACATTTTATGTGCTTAAAAACTCGAGTATATACGTATTAAACATGCCATTCAATACACAAAAGGGAGAAAACAGCAAACCATACATGTCCATTTTGATGAATATAGCAAAGGTCATGCTAGGTTTCTACAAAAAACACCAGTTCCCCCTCCCAAGTCTCATCTTAATTACAAGCTGGATAGGTGGGTGTCTTGCAACCTCCTAGGGGTAAGGTTGTGTGTCTACACAGCCCTTAAAACCACACAAAGACCTGTGGCCATTGTTCTCTTCTGGGTAAATATTTCCACATAACATCAACATCAAACACAAGAGGCTAGTGGCAGAACTAACATACTGAAAAGACACAGTTTCACTGAAGGGATTGAAAAAGGATTCTCAGTCTCTGAGGATTGTGATTGTTGTGTCCTAATGGAGGTTAAGTGGATTACAGTCCTTCATGGTCTCAGCTTCATGGTAGATGTTTGCTGCCAAGACCGGCTGTAACTAACTGAGCATGCTCAGTTACTTACATTATACACTGCAAAAAAAAGTGTATTGCAGTATAAAGGCTTCAACAAGAGATCAGATGAACACATGCTCAAGCCCAAGTTTTAAAAAAAAGTAAAAATAATTTTAGAATAATAATTAAATAATCAATCACCTTATCACCCCAGTCACATATAAAATCCAAAACCCATTACCAAAAAAGTAATAATTTTATAGCCTGTACAATGTGACAATAAAAATCTGCACTGAATGGCGCTGCTTTCATTCTATGCCTGGCCATGTGCCCATACAGAAGTTACCATCACATATGGGGTATCGTAACACTCGAGAGAAATTAAAGTGTTATTTTTGGCCTAAATGAAGGAATTTTCCAAGAAAATTAAAAGGTCTCTAAATCAAACTTCCATTTTATTTTAACCCATGTGATACACTTAAAGGGTTAATAGACTTTATAGAAGTTGTGTTACATACATAGAAGTGTGTGGTTTCTATAGTCAGGGAATTTATGGGGTTGTAATATTTTTTTAGGCCTCCAAGCCTCATTACATCCTAGAAATTAGAGGACCCAGAAAATATAATTCCAACATAAAGCAGACTTTCGGGAAATGTTAGTTATCAAGCTTTTTGGGTAGTTCAATCTGCATGGAAAGCAGAACATTTCAAACTTTTAAAATGAAGAATTTTCCGAACTTCTGACAAATTTTTCTTTTTTTGCAGAACCAAAACGTAAAACATATCACTTAAAATTTTACAGCTAACATGAAGTACAATGTGTTACAGAACAATTTTGAAATCGCCTGGAAAAGTTAAAGGGTTCCGAAGTTAAAACCAATTATCGTTGTGACCCGTGGCAGATTCTCAAAAAATAAGCCTGGTCATTAAAGTGTAACTGTGAAGCTATAGTGATATTACCAAATTAATATGTGACTGCTACTTTAAAAACCAAACAGAATGATGACTACTTTGTGCTACGCCTCCTTTTCTTTCCAAAGTTATGGCATTTTCTGTTCTGAAAGTGTTTGACAAAAATCTTTCTCACCAGAGGTGAAGTGGGCAGAGAATGTCTGTATAGGCCCTCAAGCTGAGCCCAATTAGCTTGCCCACAGTTTTTTCCATTCAGCTACATTAAAATTTTTTGTTATGTATACAAAGCTGAGTTGTATGCTTTCACAAATAGTGCATCATGTGAATTGAGTAACATTCAACACACAGTGCCTTGTTAGTCCACAGACGTCCTTCCTGAATGTGTAGAAATTATTGTGGGAAATTACATTTCCAGTTTTCCAGTTTAATTAGTAAAGAGATACGATTTGCAAAAAGCTACGGAATTTGATGGTGCTATATAAATAAAGATTGTTTAAATGCAACCAAGGAGGTATCACGTAAATGTTGTGAAAAAAAAAAAAAAAACGATGATTGACTGTTTTTGTTATGTACGCACACCCCTGCACTGTGCGCTTCCTTGATTTTCTTCACTAGCTTCAGTATATTTTTCTAACAATCCATTCAATGCACTTTAGCAAATAAATGACGCTATAGATGTATATAAAGTTCTGTGTAACAAGAGAAAGTCTTATTGCTCTAATCAGTCAGTAAACAGAAAGCAGTCCTGTCACTTTCTTAACTCCTTCTGGATGTAGCCTGTTTGTAAGTTAAGGATCAGTCCTTTTTTTTTTTTTAATCTGACCAGTGTCAACACTAAGATATCCTTGTGATTTTGAGACTTCTCGTGTGACATTGTAGTTTATGTTAGTAGTATCAATTCGGTGATCAATTTATTTTTTTTGGGGGGGGGGGGGGTAAAATTCAATAATTTAGGTAAAATTTGAAAACAAAAAATGACAATTTTCAAAGTTCCAAATGTTCTACTTTTTAGAAAAAAAGTCATACCACACTTTTTTTTTGTAGAAACCTTTTGCCATTGATCTTTTTATCTCCATAATTTGTTTTACTTTTCCATTTTTTTTACTGCTGTGAGAAGGTTTCAAGTTTTAGTAGCAACTTCTCAGATTTTCAAGAGATTGAAAAAATGCTAAAAATTTTTGGTGGCCAATTCAGTTTGGAATTGCCCTATAAAGGATTATACTATATGTGTACTATACACCCCCACAAGTAGCACCATTTTATGAACCCAACATCTCAAATTATTCAAATCAGCAGTTGAGAAGTCTGTTAATCCTTTAATTCTTTCTCTGGAAAAAAACAAAAATGGATTGAAATTTTTGAAATTTCAATTATTGAATAAGATTATTCTCATTTAGCCCTAAAATGGACACATTCAGAAGGTATTTGAGGTAAATATACATCCCAAAATGTTTGCCTTGCTTCTTTCGAGTACGGCAATACCAGTACCGATATGTGGATGTCAACTGCTGTTAAGAACTGAATTAGTGCTATTGGATTTTTGGCGGCCAATTTGGCTCCAAATGTTTTGTGGGGCCACACTGTACTTGAAGAGCCCCTGAAATAACAGTACAACAGAAAACCCCCAAAGATGTCACCATTTGGGTAACTAGACGCCTCAAAGAATTTATCTAGCATGCTAACCCCCAACATGCTGGTCAAAATATTATGCAAAGTAAATAGTGCACAGCAAAAATTCAGTTTTTATTTCAAAAATGTCATTTTTGTGCCAAATATATTGTGCCCAACCCATGCCACTTTAGACAAACACCCCAAAAATCATTCTGCGGGTTGTCCCGAGTACAGCAATACCACACATGTGAAAATAATTGACAGCCTAAGCACACAGCAGGACTAAGAAGGGAAGATGCAAAATTTAGCTTTTGGAGAACCCTTGTCACTAGACTGGCGTTGGGACACCCCTGAGGTACCAGTGCAATAGAAACCCCAAGTAATGGCCCCATTTTATGAAAGGACACCCCTCAAAGAATTTATCTAAAGTTTATGAAAATTTTAACCCCTGTGATGCTGGCCTTTAGGTAATACAAAGTAATACAATATACAATGTAATACAATGTAATACAAAGTGAAGAGTGCAGTGTAAAAATTGGATTGTTTTCTAAAATGTGTCATAGTAGGAACAACTTGTGCCACTGTGGATAAACACCCCAAAAATCCTTCTGTGGGTAATTACTGATGTGGCAATAACCCATGTGTGGCAATAGTCTAAAGGCAGGGGACATGGCAGGCCTGAGAAGGGACAAACTAAATTTAGTTTTTGGAGCACCCTTTTCACTAGACTGATGTTGGGGTGCCCCCGTGTACAATAGAAACCCCAAAGTAGTGACCCTATTTTAGGAAAGGGCAACCTTCAAAGAAATCATTTAGGGTCGTATTGGCATTTTAAATCATAAGATCCTGGCTCAAATGTGTAGAGTGTAGAGTAAAATTTGCTTTGCAATTTCTCAAAATTTGTCATTGTAGTGTCAAAGGTATTGGTTGCCCAATTCATGCCACTGGAGACAAACACCCCATAAGTCTCCCGGGTACGTGGCAATAATCTACAAGACAGACACAGCAGGGCTCGGAAGAGAATGGCATTTGGAACACAGATGTTTAAAAAAAAAATATTAAGACATCATAAAACAATTGTAGATGCCCTTAGGAATCAGAACAGTAGAAACCCCTGAGAAAAGATCCTATTTGAAAACTACATACCTCCATGAATAAATCTAGGTGTGTAGTGAGCATTTTAACCCCACAAGTGGACCCCAAGGATGATGTATAATGGATAGTGCATAGTACAAAATATCCATTATGTCATCTTGTGCCCAGCTCCTGCCTTGGGAGACAAAGACTTCAAAAAACACGATGCAGGTTCTCTCGGGTATGGACAATACCCAGTATATATGTGGCAATAATATACACAATCTTTCATGCATAACCCTTGTTTCTCGGGGCATGTGTTATACTGGTATATGGTTTGTTTTTTTTGCCCCTTTTTGGAGCACACCCTGCATCTCTTCTGTGTCCTTCCCTTGCTGGCAATATGTGCGGCCTCACTTCCAGACAAACTAGCACCCCCACCCCCCTTCCTGGTCTCTAAAAATCAACTGCTCGACTCCCACATTTTGAAATTCCAGGAAAGTTCCCCTCTTGTACCACACCATCTTCCACATGGCGTTATATGGCTGAAGTACCTAGTCCGACAAATCCACCGATGTACCCATTATAATCCAAAATAAAGTCCAGCTTGGGAGCTTCTGTACTGGTACAACACAGAACAACGCCTGCTCCTCCGTGCTACTCCTACTGCTCCTAACAGATCACACTTAAAAGTGTGGTTGTGGGGGATAAGGAAAACAGACAATGGGGGGGGGTAAATGTATGTTTTGGGGTACAGTAAAGGGACAGATCACTAGCACAACTCTCTCCAACATCATCAATCACAAAATAGTGATCTTTGAGAGCGTTGGTCAGATTTATAAAAAAAAAAAAGAAAAAGGACTGATCGTTAACTTACAAACAGGCTGCGTCCAGGAGGAGTTAAGAAAGTGACAGGACTGCTTTCTGTTTACTGACTGATTAGAGCAATAAGACTTTCTCTTGTTACACAGAACTTAATGTACATTTATAGCATCATTTATTAGCTAAAGTGAATTGAAAGGATAGTTACAGAAATATGGAGAGAATTTCAAGTTCACTAGATTCAGTATAAGAAAATCAAGGAAGCATACAGTCCAGGGGTGTGTGGGAAAACAAGGGTAACAAAAGGAGGCGTCCTTTTCGATTTAACACCTTGGAAAATGTATTTGCATACTTCCCAGTATTCCCTAGTGCAGCATCTATGGCTTTAGGTCTCCACATGCCTTTAAGGTGGCCTTAATTGTCAATCTCTTCATAAGGAGAACACCTCCTGTCTCACCCCAATGGCAAATACTGAAATATTTTTTTCAAAACATTAGCCTCCTTGGCTGCATTTAAACAAGCACTTGGATAGCACCCCTTCAATCAAAACTTGTGTTTATTCCAAGTATCTCTTTACTAATTAAACCTCTACAAGAATGAAGTAAAGCCAGAAAAACTGGAAATGTAACTTCCCACAATAATTTCTTCACATTCAGGAAGGCAGCTGTGGAATAACAAGGCACTGTGTGTTGTATGTTACTTAGTTCACATGATGCTCCATTTGTGAAAGCATTCAGCTCTACTGTATATCCACAGGAAAAAAAAACCATAATACAGCACAAACAAATTTTTTTGCTGCACAAACATAGCACAAACGTTTGACACCAATTTTGTTTGATTTTAACAAGGTCGGGGGGCCAACTTCACTCAGGTCAGTGGGTGCCATGTGACAAAAAGCACATGTATAAATCAATAAGCAGGAGCTCTATATTACAGGGGTTTAACATTTCAGATTTGTGAAGGCCCGAAGATGAACTCTTTCTAGAAGCTGATAAGCCGACAGCTATGTTCTTGGTAAAGTGGATGAACTGCACACAGCAGTTTAGCTTCCATTCAAATTAATTCACTGAGCCATTGATTTCTATATGTGTTTTCACATAGGCTTTCATTTACACAGATCCGTTGTCCGTGGAAAAATTTTTTAAACCTGTTTGTTCATTTTCAAGGCAATAGAAGTCTATTGGTCCACAAAAAAATTATGACAGGTCAGTTTTGTTCACTGATGAGGATGAGAAACCAAGTGTTATGTTTTCAAAGCAATGTTAACATTGTTAACTATGCAGGTGCACAGACAAAACACAATGGAAATGCAACGGATGAGCATAATAAACGCCAATGTGAAAGAGCCCTTAACCCTGCCAATTATTTCAGTGTGCCTGATTCAGAGTCCCACAGCACTGTTTCATTTATGTGGCTTTACTGTAAATCACCACAGTGACAAAAAAAATTATTTTTAGCATTCAGTATAAAAGGAGGAGGGCTTAACACTTCTGCCCTTTCAGCCTCATATTAATCCGTCTCAACATACAGTCCAATTTTAATAAGATTGGATAACCTTTAAGAGCATTACAGGTATAAATCTAAAAATCACATACTAATCATTTTTTTAAAAATCTGTAACAATGGTAATCACATTGAAACCTTTTATCTCAGCAATACCAGCTTATTAAATTACACTAATTTTCTTAGCCCTATCCCTCATACCCCAATAATGTCACCCCGAAAAAAACAACAAAATTCCCTTCCTCCTCACACTCCCACCTACCGCTTCTAAGCGCCCCTAGTTACCGGGAGAACCTTTTCTTCCAAAGAGATCAAGAGTTTGATTCACATTTTTGAATCAAAGAATAAAATTCATATTCCCACTCTTCTTTAGCAAAAATAGTGGAGTTACTTAATCTCCTTCATATCTCAATAGTTGGGGCCTCCTTACCCACTTTTTGACTATGCAGAATTTAACCACAAAGAACATCTTCCTCACTAATAAATACCCCTCCATCACTCCCATTATTCCCTATCAAAACCCCCAATACACATAACTTAATAGGCTGGCCTAAAGGATAACAATATTTTTTAATTACAAGATCTCACCAGAATTGGTAAAAAATCTTTTTGTTTACTAATGTTCCCCATTTAAAAAAGGCCTATTCAGGTTTTCAGGACACGGCACTATTTTTTGTTTATTTAATGCTGGAAATTGTAGCATGAAACATTTTTTTTTAATCTGACGTAGGACATGGAATATTACTCTATACAAATTCTCCTCTTTCTGCTAAAACAAAGGAGTAAGATTATAGGTGTGACACTTTTAGAACACCGGAAGGGTACGCAAGGTCAATTAACCCCTTAACGCCGAAGCCACTTTTCACCTTCCTGACACGGCCAATTTTTTCAAATCTGCCCTGTGTCACTACAAGTGGTTATAACTTCGGAACGATTTAAAATAGCCAAGTGATTTTAAAATTGTTTTCTCGTGACACTTTGTACTTCATGTTAGTTGAAAAATTTTGGTGGTATGTTTTGCATTTATTTATGAGAAAATCAGATATTTGGTGAAAATGTGGAAAAATTCTTGATTTTCGAACTTCAAAATGTTCTACTTTTTCCATACATAGTCATAACCACAAAAAAACGTAATAACTAACATTCACCGAATGTCTCATTTATGTGGACATGGTTTTTTATGCATACCCTCATATTTGTAGGATGTTATGGGGCTTTGAACGTTAGGTGCGAATTTTCACATTTTCATAAAAAACGCAAAATCCTGCTATTGAGGGACCTGCTCAGGTTTCAAATCACTTTGAGAGGACAAAATCCTGCTCTACGCAGACGACATCTTGTTAACCCTGAGTGACTCCTTTTCAACAGTCCCCAAAGTTATGCATTTGATAGACCAATTTTCAAAAATGTCAGGTTTGCAAATTAATTTTACTGTTTATTTATATTTATGTCAGTTCTAGGGAAAGGGGGGTGATTTGAAATTTTAGGTTTTTTTATTATAATTTTTTTTTTTTTTTACTTTTTTTATTTTTATTTATACTATTTTTCACACTCCCTAGGGTACTTTAACCCTAGGTTGTCTGATCGATCCTACCATATACTGCCATACTACAGTATAGCAGTATATGGGGATTTTCCTCATTCATTACAATGTGCTATCAGTACATTGTAATAAAGGAGTTAAAACGAAATAGCCTCGGGTCTTCAGAAGACCCGAGGCTACCATGGAGACGGATCGACGCCCCCGATGACGTCGCGGGGAGCGGCGATCCCAGGTAAGATGACGGCGCCCATGCGCCGCTATCTTTTTGAGGCTGCCGGCAATATACAGGCTTAGACAACGCCCTGCCGTTTGACCCCATTTTGGGAATCCTGGGATATACTGCAGAAATAGCTACGACCAAAAACTTTAAAACATTAGTCTCAAAACTATTATTTCTGGGTCGTCTGATTATCATCAAGGACTGGAAGGGGGCCAAAAAACCAGAGGTTAACAATTGGAGAAATCTAGTGGGGATAGTTAGTCGGTAAGAATCTAGCAATAGAATAGATGGTAAGGAAGCTGAAATATGGAAAAAGTGGAAGGTTTAAGAACTCGAGCTCTCGAGGGCAGTCTGGTTCTCTCCCATGTTATGGGCCTCTCTTTGTTTTGTTCTTCTCGCTTTTCTCTCTTTTTTTTTGGGGGGGGGGGTTGTTTCTTTTTTCTTTTTCTTATTTAGGCCTCTCAAAAAAACTGAGAGGCCTAAATAAAAGTAAAACCCCATAAATTACCCCATTATAGAAACTACACCCCTCAACGTACGTGAAACAAATTTTATGAAGTTTGTTAACCCTTTAATTGTTTTACAGGGGTTAAAACCAAATCTGATGCAATTTTGAAAGAAAATTTTTTTTTTGGCTAAATGAATGTGTTTTTCAAAAAATGTACAAATTCTCAGTGGATAAAATACCAAAACGCTCCACAAAATTTGATACCCAATCTCTCCCGCGTATAACACTACCCCATAGGTGGTGGTAACTTGCTGTATGGGCACACGCCAGGGCATCGAAGGGAAGCTGCGCCATTCAGAGCAGATTATGCATTGTCACTTTTTATTGGCTATACAATCTTTATTTTTTTGGTAATTTTTTGGCTTATTTTTTGCGACATGAGATGCACTTTACAAATACTTCATTTTAGTTGGTCATTAGCTTATTGATGAGATTTTATTAACTATTAAATGTATGGGTGAAAAGAAAATTGTCAATTTTGGTTTACTTTCTTTCAGTATTCTTTTGGGGTCGTACACCGTACACTAAAAATACTATATTATCTTTTTTCTATAGGTCACTAGGATTACGGTGATACCTCATTTATATCGTTTTTCATTTATTTTTACAATTTTACTGGATAAAAACTAATATAGAGGAAATCTCATTTGTTTTTGCATCGCCATCTTTCGGAGACGTAACTAATATTTTTTTGGTTGACAGAACTAGTTTAGGGCTTATTTTTTACGTGTTGAGTTGTCCTTTTAAGTGGGACCATTTTGGCGCACATAACTTTTTCTGATCACTTTTTAGAACATTTTTGTGTACAGATTTTATGGAAAATGTACATTTTTGGCGTGTTTTACGGCGTTCACCGAGCGGGTCCAATAGAGTTTCTGAGTTATTGTACGGTTTGTTACGGACGCAGAGATACCAAATCCGTGGGGTTTTTTGGCGATTTTGTGGTTTTTTTCAATTTATTGCATGTGTATAGGGAATATTTGTGTTTAGGGGACTCTAACTTTATTTAATTAATTCTTTTTATTAATAAATGATTTTATTTAATGTTTTTTACCTTTTTTTTTATTAACTTTTACCGGTTAGCTTGAACAAGCGATCCACTATTCACACTGAGCACATGCTCAGTGTGTTACAGCCGGGTCCTGCCAGAAGGCATGGACCCGGCTCACAGAGGAGGATCGCGCAGTCCCGGGCTGCGATCGGAGCAGCGGACCCCCCCGGTAAGCGCCACGGGGGGGGGGGGGGAGGGGGTCAGATTCTTCTTAAATGCACCTGACACGGGGGATATAATATATAGCCGACACCCGCAGCTTCTGGCGCCGGCTCCGTTCAGGAGCCGGTGCCAGAAGCATGACTTCATAGTACTGCATTTTGCGGGAACGCACCTCCCGCGATGCAGTACTATTACATCAAATGTCGGGAAGGGGTTAATTATTGTTTTTATAGACACTCCCTGAAAGCACAGAGTCTGGGAGAAACTGGAAATGAGTTTGGGGTGCCCACATAACCTGGGTTTGCCCACAACTAAGCGGCTGAAAGCCCTCTTTCACTAGCCTCAGTGAAACAGAACATTATCAGCCCAGTAGGCCCCCACCAACTCCTCGCTTGATAGAAGCCCAGTCCGTTGCGGGATGATATCAGGTAGGGAGTCAACCCCACAGTCAGATCACACAGAAGAACATTTCTGAGACGAAGAACATCTGAAAAGGTGCCAGGCGCCATCTGTCAAGGTTTGTGGTGGTAATGTGATGGTGTGGGGTTGAAGGGAATTTGAATAAGGAACACTATCACTCTATTTTGCAAAACGATGCCATTCCCTTTGGACAGCGCTTGATTGGAGCCAATTTCATACTCCAAATTTTGCATAAACTATTTAGGGAAGAAGCAGGCAGCTGGTATTCTATCTGCAATGGAGTGGCCAGCCCAGTAACCAGATCTCAACTCCATTGACCTGTTGTGAGAGCAGCTTAAACGTATGGTATGCAAAAAGAGCCCATCAAGCCAACTCAACTTGTGGGAGGGTCTTCTGGAAGAATGGGGTTAAATTTCTCCAGATGACCTCAGAAAATAAACAGCTATAATGCCAAAGGTCTGCAATGCTGTAATTGCAGAAAAAGGAGCATTCTTTGATGAAAGTAAAGTTTCAAGTAGAAAGTTATTTCAAATTAAAAAAAATATGGAAAAACACAAAATTTTCTGGGTGACCCCAAACTTTTGAGCTGTAGTGTATGTACAGTTTAACTCAGTGGAGGTTACAAGTGTAGGATTACAAATACAAACAATTGTTTTACCTTGTGCAGAACCTACAGGGAAAAAAATAAAAAATAATACATAAAAAAAAATTGTTCACTCTTGACGATTCTTTCTGCCTGAACTTGTGATGGTAATATCCCCATGGAAAAGAACAATGAACACAAGGGGTTCACTCATTATATTAGGTACAGGTCCTTCACAAACATGCGAGTGCTCTAGGAACCCTCCTATCTGGTATCAGTTCCAGGAACTTGGAGTAGTTCTAGATTCTTAATGGGACGTTATAGGGTCAGGGTTCTATTCTCTTTGGATCCGGATGAATCCCTGGAGTACACGGATACCAGACATGACATAATTACTATGCACCCATTCAGAGATATTTATATCTCGGTGTCCAAGAATGCTAAAACCAATTTAGACACATGCCATACCCCGGCTATCCCAATTCCAAATATGTATTTGGCCTTGAGCCGAGATGGATCATAACTCCATAACTGTCCCTAATTGACATATTAGTCAAACATGAGATTTTTATGATCCTTTGTCTGAAAGTGGAGGGAAACCTCTGAAAGATCCTTGTAGTTGCTGAGGCTACGAAGTTGTTAGTTAATAGCTGCCCCCTACAAAGCCAAAGACACTAATTAATCTTGATTAAATCTTGATTAAAGTTGATGCCCTGATAAACAAGTATAATTTGCATAAGATTTATAACTTTATATTCTCACAACCGTGGGATTTAGAGTTATAATGAAAGAAGTCCTGAGGAACAACTTACACAACTACCGTCACTAAACTGATGGTAGGTGTCCTTTAAAGTTGAGTATTATGACAATGAGGTCCTTGGACCAATACATGTTGAAGAATAGAACAGATATTAAAAGGAAAATTGTATTATTTATTATATGTATGTGGAGTTAGAGTTGGTGCAATACGAAAAGGAGATGCTGGGGCACAATATAAGTGGAAACTGCTGGAGGCATAATATGAGAGAGCTTTCAAACGTGGGGGGGCTGTGATCACAAAATGAAGGGGAGAGATGGAGGGCACTAAAGGGAAAAATTATACTGTGTAAGGGGTGGAGCAAAAGGCGTGGCTTAGGGCAGGGAATAATACATTTTTGGTCGCTCTTCCTATGCTACACAATTTAGGAGGTATCCATTAAGTACAACACTGTTGCACAAAATTTTCTTCCTCAGTCTGAAAAACAAGATACACTGGAGAGAATAATAGAGCCATTTCCTCAAAGAGGTTCTTCTAACAGATAAATATTTTTTCCCCACTGTCCTCTACACTCCCTCTAAATTTCCTGCTCAAATTTTTCATCAGTGAAGCTAAGCACCTGCAACATAAACAGTCTATGAGGAGGAGGAGGTAATAAAGAGGCAGACACAAAGACATGAAGCTAGTCATTCTTTACTGCCTATCTCCATTGCTTTTCTCTGAATTAGGGTAGGGAAGTATGAACACTCCTTACAGAGACTTTGATTAAGGCTGACTTGCAGCCATTGATCCTCCAGTGTCAGATTCTGTGAAATTTGCAAATATTTATTCCAGGAGGCAATATGCAGCAAGTAAATGACACAAAGCAGCATAAAAGTCGAACCAGTATATCATTTCCAAAAGGAACAGATTCCCATCTTTAGACAAGCACTGTTTTGATGTGTTTGTTACTCTGCACTAGACTGCACTGCACTCTGTTAACTACTTGAAGACAGAGGACAGATAAATGCAGATAAAGGCAAACTGTATGAGATCTATATAATTGTTACATTGTCACCATGTGTAGGGTCATTACACAAGACCTCTCACAGCTGTCCCTGCCATATTTGCCAAATCTGACTGTCCAATCATAGCTAAAAAGTTAAAATAAAGAAAGTATCTTGCCTCAGCAGCTCTTATCTCCTCATGTCTGCCAGGAGATCAGAAATGAGAGCTTGTCTGAAGTGTTTTGTGCCCATCACAGGTAAAACTCAGCAAACCCACACACCTCCCTACATAATTTCTTCTACTGTACTACAAAGCACATAAAGGGTTGACAAACAACCTAAGAGTTATTTTGCATAATTTAAGGGGGTAGTTTGACAAAATAGGGGGATTTTAGGTATCTAATATATAAGTATTTTCATATCTCTATAAAATTATATGTAAAATGTTCCAAAAGATTTGTAAATGTGCTATTAAATGTTAACCTAACATCCTAAAATAATAAAAGGATGTTTAAAAAAAAACATACCAACATAAAGGGAACATATGGTAAATGTTATTTAGTAATTCATTTGGATGGCTTGACTATTTGGCTGCAAGGCAGAATATTTCAATCATTAAAAAATGCAATTCTTTTAAAATTTTTGATAAATTACACATTTTTTATGATTGCTTAGAGTTCAAAATTTACAACTATAAAAAAGTAAAATATGTAACGAAAAAACGATATATAATTAAAGAACATTAAAGTGATGCATATCAGATTTGGAAAATGTGGCTCTGTTCTTAACCAGAAAAAGGCTTCTGTCCTTAACCCCTTCCCACCGCAGCCCTTTTTCGTTTTTGCGTTTTCATTTTTCACTCCCCACATTCAAAAATCTGTAACTTTTTTATTTTTCCATGTACAGAGCTGTGTGCTGGCTTATTTTCTGCGTAACAAATTACACTTCAAAAAGGTGATATTTAATATTCCATGCCGTGTACTGGGAAGCGGGAAAAAAATTCCAAATGCAGTGAAATTGGTAAAAAAAAAACATTTGTGTCGTATTCTTGTGGGCTTCGATTTTACGGATTTCATTGTACGCCCCAAATGACATGTCTACTTTATTTTTTGGGTCGGTACGATTACGGGGATAACAAATTTATATAGGTTTTATAATGTTTAAATACATTTTAAAAAATTAAAACCTCCTGTACAAAATGTTTTTTTTTGGGGGGGGGGGGGGGGGGGGTTTGCCAATTTCTGGCACTAATAACTTTTTTATACTTTGGTGTATGGGCTGTGGGTGGTGCCGTTTTTTGCGGATTTTTATGACGTTTAAAATGTTATCATTTTTAGGACTGTCTGACCTTCCGATCACTTTTTATAGAATTTTAAATTTTTTTAAAAATGGCAAAAAAGTACCATTTTCGACTTTGGCCGCGATTTTCTGTTGTGGGGTTAAACGCAGTGAAAAACCGTTATCGTTATTTTGATAGATCAGGCATTTTAGGACGCGGCGATACCTAATGTGTTTATGATTTTTACTGTTATTTATATTTCTATCAGTTCTAGGGAAAGGGGGTGATATGAATTTTTAGGGTTTTTTTATTATAATTTTTTTTTTTACTATTTTTCAGACTCCCTAGGGTACTTTACCCCTATGGTGCCTGTACGATCCTATCATATACTGCCATACTACAGTATGGCAGTATATATGCGGATTTTACTCTTCATACATTACAATGTGCTGATAGCACATTGTAATGAATGGGTTAACCCGAAGTAGCCCATGCGCCGCCATCTTTTTGAAGACGCCGATCCGCAGGAAAACGCCCATCGATCGCGGGTGTTACCGGTAAGCCTTTGCTGCAATATGCAGCAAAGACTTACCGGCTATGGAGGCAGGCCGAGCCCTCTCCATGCACCGGGACCCGGCATGTGACGTACTATTACGTCACATGTCGGTAAGGGGTTAAAGGGATTTTCCCACGAAGGCGAGTTAGGCCCTATCCCCCGCAGATCACATGCACTAGTAAAAATGGGGTCAAAACTCAGGAGGTTTCACTTTACAGGCACATCATTTGTACTTGAACAAGGTTGTTCAAATATACTACACTGTAATACAAATACCAGCAGAATTCTGTCTTAAACAGATGAATAAATATGTTCCAATGTGGAATTGTTTTTTAAGGGGGAAACATCCCTGACAGTACAATTTAGCAGTAATAAAAAATGCACATGCTTACCCTTATAGAAAACTCCCCATACCCCTTTCTTCTCAGACAGAAGCCAAGAACGTAAACGTGGAACTTTCCTGAAATAAGCACAGGTACAAACAAAAAGTAGAGCAAAGACCAGAAGTCCATCCAAGGTGTACGCTAAGAATAAGAAGAACATAAGATTATCAATAAAACTTTTACAACCAAACAAAACCTTTATATTTCCACAGTAATGCTCCAGCCCCAAAACTGCTTTACCCCTGAGGCTCTATGCACCCGTGGGACAATGGCTACAATACACAACCACACCTCCTTTTCATCACTACTATTGTGCCTGTTTGGAAGTCCTCCTGCACACAAACATTTTTCCTGTAGCCTAAAATATGGTGTTACTGACTGTATTTGCTGTCTGAGTGTCAACAGTTTCTTCCGTGTCTCAAGCACTTGGTCACAAAGTAGTTGTGACATCAGTTTTTACAGTGCATTAAAAATTGGTGGCTGGCTAATGGCGTCATTATCAAAGTTTCCACTTTGTACTATTCCGTTCTGGTGCTGCATGAAGTGCATGGAGAGACCTCCAAATCCAAAATAAAAATTGATGATTTTGTTTGTGTCCCACTGGAAATAGTTAATAAAATCTCAGCTATAGACCCCCCCCCCAAATGAATTATATATACATTGTAATAATAACCCCTCATATGTTCGCGTTACCAAAAAAATTTAAATTTATAGCTTGTACAACGTGACAATACAAATCTGTTGTGAATGGCGCTGCGCCCATCCTATGCTCAGCCTTGTGCCCATACAGCAGTTTACCACAACATATGGGTTATCAAACTTTGCAGAGCATTTCTGATTTTATTCATAATAAAATTAGCAGGTCCATATTGTTTTAACTCATGTGAAACACTTAAAGGGTAAATAGACTTAATAGAAGTTGTTTTACATATGTTGAGGGGTGAAGTTTCTATAGTGGGGTAAGTTATGGGGTTTTATTATTTAGGCCTTTCAAAGTCACTTGAAAGCCGAGTTGTCCCTCAAAATGTGAGTTCTGGCGATTTTCATGAAAATGAGAAAAATCGCAACCATAGTTCTGCACCTCATGACATCCTAAAAAAATTAGAGGACGCATAAAATAACAGCTCAACATAAAGCAGACATTCCGTAAATGTTAATTATCTAGCTTTTTGGGTAGTTTTACTTCCTGTCTGGAAAGCAGAACATTTCAAACTTTGAATATGAAAAATTTTTACAAACTTTTGCCAAATTTTGAAAATTAATTTGAAGTACAAAGTGTCACAAGAAAACAGTTTTAAAGTAACCTGGATATGTTAAAACGTTCTGAAGTTTGTCAGTTTGTCATGTCAGATTTGAAAAAAATCAAGTCTGGTCACTAAGCTGAAAATTGGAGTTGGTAATAAGGGGTTAAATCACTTCCCCTTCCCTAGAAAAACATAAAAATACAATAGTACTAGCCCCGTGTTGCACACTTCTCTCTAGGAGCTAACAGTGAAAGGGCTGATCAAAGTTTATAAGATAAAAAAAAATATACTGACGGGAGAAAATCGAGAGCTCCGGTCAGAATATATTTTTAACATATAAAAATAAATGGAAAAAATCATAAACATGGTAGTTATCGCCGCATTCCAAAATGCCATGATGGAAAATGGTGCCCAAATCGTCCCTTTTTCGACATTTTTCCATCCATGAATATTTGAATTTAAAAAATTATCAAAAGGTCATATAGGTTCCAAATTGATATACGTTAAAATGTCAATACGTATCACAAAAAATGGCATCTTGCATAAGTCTGTACACCAAAGTGTGAAAAAGTTATTGGCCAATTAGTCCCGCAAGCCCTCACACAATCTCCGTAAACATAAAAAGAAATGAAAAAAAATTATCGCTTTTGAAATGAGTAAATAGCAAATGCAAAAAAGAAAAAGGGCCAAGTCCTGTATGGGTTAAAATAAATTGTGTGATGTATACACTTGTTCATTTTTTTAACACTCTGGCGCCAGGTTTGCAGAGTTGATAAGCCAAACGTCCGGCTCCAACGCCAGCGCCACCAAAATGGTCACAGACTGACTCCACGGCTCTGTTTTTCTGATCACTGATCATTCCTTCTAAGTGCCTTATTCATCAAATCTATAGCAGAGGAGCATGACTACTGAGTATGTTCATAGTGCACCACACATTCATCTCAACTAAAAGGGGGTTCAGGGGTGCACATGCAGCCTGTCAAGCCATGAGTTGCAGTCCGCACCCTGCTGACAGTCGTAGTGCAATAAGCACTTCCATAACTGATGTAATAAAACTGATGGAAGCTTTAACCCTTACTGGACTCTGCACTTTTTTGTTCTTGTGTTTTTCTTTTTTACTCCTGTCATTTCAATTTTTACATTTACAGGGCTGTGTGTGGTTTTTTTTTTAATCTGTGAGACAAATTGTCCTTTTTAGTGCCGCCATTTAATATTCCAACATTGCAATATACAGGTTTGATTCTGTGCTCCAACTGACACTTCCGCTTTATTCTTCGGGCCAATACAATCACAGGGATACCAAATTTTTATAGGGTTTTATTAGATTTTAACAAAAATATTTGCTATTTTGCCAATAACTGTTTTACACTTTGGTCTACTGACCTATGCAAGGTGTCATTTTTGCGGTACGTGCTGGTGTTTTAATTTATGTCCTAATTTGGGACCTATATGACTGTTTAATATTTTTTTATTCAAATATTCCTGGATGGAAAAATGTTGAAAAAGCAATTCGGACATTTTTCTTTTTCTACAGCTGACACCCACCATGTATGCAGATAGCTCAGCCCGTGAGCTCTCTCCATACACCCCCCCACAGCACCAGGACCATCTAGTACGTCCTGGTGCGCAAAAGGGTTAATTGGTGCAGGAGCAGCTGAGAAGTTCTCGCTGCTCCCGGGTCCTCTTCTGCATCCTGACTCTGGTTGTATGCATTGAGGTCAGGACCAAGAGCCCGCAGGAGAATACCCAGGAGCAGTAAGTACTTATCAGCTGTACTGTACTACTCCTTGTTCTCTCCTGCTGCTACGCTCTGGGCAGTGGCGTAACTACCACCGTAGCAGCCATAGCAGCTGCTACGGGGCCCAGTGGCTCCATGGGCCCGATCAGGCTGAGGCACCCAAGGTTCCACACAAATCAAAAGATTGAAAGATGTGCTGTGCTGCATAATATGTGATACGGCACAGCACAACCTCCATTCTTTTAATATTATTTCAGAAGCCAGAGCCTGGCCGGGTCCCTTACAAACTTTCTGAGCAGTGGGGTTGAGTGCAGGGATGCGAGGGAGGGAGGGGGCGGGGCAGAGTACGGCAGCTCAGCAGGACCAGAAAGCTTTCTCTGCCTGCCTCATGGGAGAGCCTAGCTGCTAGTCTGCTGTATTCTTATTTATGTGGAATTTTTCCTCATGGGAGAGAAGAGGCACAATTAAGAAGAGCTGCAATAAGAAGAATGCTGGACAGAGCTTACAAGGAAAGTCAGTGTATGCAAATATGCAGGGTGTAGAAATGTGTGTGTGTGTGTGTGTGTGTGTATATATATATAGCAGTGTGTGCATGTGTGTGTATATATAGCAGTGTGTGCATGTGTGTGTATATATAGCAGTGTGTGCATGTGTGTGTATATAGCAGTGTGTGTGTACATGTGTGTATGATTGTTTATATGTGTATATAAATAAGAGTATGTATAAAAGTGCATACATATGTGACTGTATGAATATATGTGTATGAAATGTGTATATAAATTAAAGGGAAACAACCCAGAAATATAAACATAACACAACATACACATATCTAACATGTTTCTTTAAAACCTTAAAATGTTTTTTTGGAGTCTTGTTTAAATGTTTCTTTTTCCAGTTACATAGCATTGGCAACCTTTCTGTAGTAAAGGTAATCATGCAGCGCTTGTTATTGTATAGTGGTGGTTCAGGGCGGCAACAGACTCAGCTTCTCTAGTATCCCTGCACCACCACTACGCAATGGACATCTGTTTCTCTCTCGGTCCTTTATGTAGTAAAGCTGCTGCTCTCCTCTGATCAGTGGTTCCAGGTATTACTACAAAGACTGTTAATATTTTGTGGATGCAAAAACTTTACTAAACATACACTCACCGGCCACTTTATTAGGTACACCTGTCCAACTGCTCATTAACACTAATTTCTAATCGGCCAATCACATGGCGGCAACTCAGTGCATTTAGGCATGTAGACATGGTCAAGACAATCTCCTGCAGTTCAAATCGAACATCAGTATGGGGAAGGTGATTTGAGTGCCTTTGAACGTGGCATGGTTGTTGGTGCCAGAAGGGCTGGTCTGAGTATTTCAGAAAGTGCTGATCTACTGGGATTTTCACGCACAACCATCTCTAGGGTTTACAGAGAATGGTCCGAAAAAGAAAAAACATCCAGTGAGCGGCAGTTCTGTGGGTGGAAATGCCTTGTTGATGCCAGAGGTCAGAGGAGAATGGGCAGACTGGTTCGAGCTGATAGAAAGGCAACAGTGACTCAAATCGACACCCGTTACAACCAAGGTAGGCAGAAGAGCATCTCTGAACGCACAGTACGTCGAACTTTGAGGCAGATGGGCTACAGCAGCAGAAGACCACACCGGGTGCCACTCCTTTCAGCTAAGAACAGGAAACTGAGGCTACAATTTGCACAAGCTCATCGAAATTGGACAGTAGAAGATTGGAAAAACGTTGCCTGGTCTGATGAGTCTCGATTTCTGCTGCGACATTCGGATGGTAGGGTCAGAATTTGGCGTCAACAACATGAAAGCATGGATCCATCCTGGCTTGTATCAACGGTTCAGGCTGGTGGTGGTGGTGTCATGGTGTGGGGAATATTTTCTTGGCACTCTTTGGGCCCCTTGGTACCAATTGAGCATCGTTGCAACGCCACAGCCTACCTGAGTATTGTTGCTGACCATGTCCATCCCTTTATGACCACAATGTACCCAACATCTGATGGCTACTTTCAGCAGGATAATGCGCCATGTCATAAAGCTGGAATCATCTCAGACTGGTTTCTTGAACATGACAATGAGTTCACTGTACTCAAATGGCCTCCACAGTCACCAGATCTCAATCCAATAGAGCATCTTTGGGATGTGGTGGAACGGGAGATTCGCATCATGGATGTGCAGCCGACAAATCTGCGGCAACTGTGTGATGCCATCATGTCAATATGGACCAAAATCTCTGAGGAATGCTTCCAGCACCTTGTTGAATCTATGCCACGAAGAATTGAGGCAGTTCTGAAGGCAAAAGGGGGTCCAACCCGTTACTAGCATGGTGTACCTAATAAAGTGGCCGGTGAGTGTATATTTTAAGGTTTCGCAGCAACATGCAAAAACCTTATATTGGTACATTGGGGTGAGGGAGAGACTAAGAACTCAGCAGGTACGGTTTTAATAAATTCGGTTACAGTGGTGAATGTCATGGTTAAGATGTAGGGGGCCCCATTCAGAATTTTGCTATGTAGCCCAGCCTTTGCTAGTTACGCCTCTGGCTCTGGGAAGGACCCTGAGATTCAGGTGTACCTGAGGGAGTTTGGGCCACCTTCTATCCCCACTCAAGTAGCAACAGAGTTGGAAGGTCACTTCACTGAGCAGGAGCTATCCCAATGGGTTGATGGAAAGATTTTTTAAGATTTTTGGGGGCGCTCTTGCAAGCCCCAATGTTATCTTTGTTCAATGCCATAACTAGGGGAAACAGATTTTACCCACAGTCCATGCCGGCCCATATAGTGGTTTTCCCAAGCCGGAAAGCGACGGCAGTCCTTACGCTAACTTTAGGCCTATCTCTCACTGACATAAAGGGTAGGGTGGGGATTTTTAGTCATGGAGCACAAATTAGGGTGAAAGGTGAAGGGTGATTTTTTTTTTTTTTCCTGTCCGCAATCAGGACCTTCCCATGGGGTAGCTGTGGCTTCTCCAGGGCTCTGGATGTAATATCAGGTAGGAGGGACCATTGACCCCCCTTAGGGTGGACAGAGGTGTGTCCACACCTGATATAATCGGGCGCCCTTGAAGGGGCCGGTGTCTTTGTCCTGGGGGAAACTAACATCAACTAAGCGCAGGGAAGATCTAAAAGTGTGGACTATCCATCCCCATTAGGCCACACACAAAGGTAACTAACTAACTAACCAAACTGCTTAGACTTGTAGTGCTGCCCGTGTAATCTGTACTCTGTTTACTGTATATATCTATTGTGTGTACTGTATTGTCTAGTGTACCCTTAAGGCAATTAAATCTAATCTGTGTTGCTCTTTTATCTCGATCATGAATCTTACGTCCGGGTTTCTCGCTTATATACATGCTACCGGGTTGGTTCCTCACCCTATATAATCCCGTTACGGACCGGGCTTATATTAAAGGAGAACTGGTGGCAGCATAAGGCTGATAATATTCTGTCTCACTGCGGCTAGTGAGAGGGATCTTATAGCCATTCAGGGATTTGATTTAGGGTTGTGCCATATCCGGAAGTTGTGTGGACAACTTTAAATCACTTCCTGCGCCTCTCAGAACCCGTGCGTTCTGGGAGTGTCTGTAAAAGGATAACTGAGTGACCTTACGTACCCTCCAGGGGTCCGGAACGTCGCGGTTTCCTTCACACCCACAAAAAAAATATTTCTTGCATTTTGGAATTTTTCTCCTGCTTTCCAGTCCATGGCATGAAATATTAAATACCATCACTATGAAGAACAATTTGTGAAAAATTAAAACGCAAAAACGAAAAAGGGTGTCGGCGGAAGGGGTAAAGGTTAATCTACCATGAAATAAGTGGTAGATTTTCTTGAAGGCTGTCAACCTAAGGCGTGCTGTGCTCGACTGGGCCATAATCAAGGTGTGAACAAGGCTGGGTGAAGGAGGGGTGAGCGTTCTTTACCCCTCTCCTCTCCATAGAATGTCAAGCTCAGTCACAGTGGGTGAGACACTCACAGCAATCTCTATGGGCGCCATGATATGAGCATGAGGCCTAAGGCGATGCAATAACAAACTATTATGTGTGCAAAACCACAGCAGATGCCATTTTGGCATGAAGTTCTAACCAGCTAGCCGCTAATCTCCCGGTGGAGAGGGCCAGGGGAGGAAGTGGACCAGTTACAATTAACTGAGGGCCTAAAGCAGTGATGGCCAACCTTTTGGAGACAGAGTAACCAAGCTACAACCAAAACCCACTTGTATGTTGCAAAGTGCCATTATGACAATTTAAGCAGTAACTTATTTATCCCTGCTGTATCACAGGTTTTAATTGTATTGGTGTCCTTAGTTCACCGAAACAATAGAAAGATGGATAAATTTGTATTGTAGCTTCCCTCCATGGTCCCCTGAAGAGGGAGAATCAGGGGACCCAGAGCAGGAGCTCCAATGACAATCCATCTCTATCCACACCTTCCCGCTCCTCCTGTTGTCCTGGCTTTAAAATAGCACTGAGCATGGAGCATCCTGGGCTGTCTTGGGACCATAGGAGAAAGCCTTGAGTTCTATCTGGCAAACTCTGTGTTAGGGTGAAGGCCTGGGTGCCCACAGAAAGGGCTCAGAGTGCCACCTCTGGCACCCGTGCCATTTGTTTGCCACCACTGGCCTAAAGTATGCTGGCAATAAACTTTTAACCCCTTAACGACCTGGCCCTTTTTAGTTTTTTCACTCCCCACCTTCAAAAATCTAACTTTTTTTATCTTCCTACTTAAAGAGCCGTTTGAGGGCTTGTTTTCTGCATAACAAATTGCACTTCATAGGGATGGTATTTAAATTTTCCATGTCGTGTACTGGGAAGCGGGGAAAAAAATTCCAAATACAGTGAAAATGGTGAAAACACATTTGCATTGTATTTTTGTGGGCTTGGATTTTACAGATTTAACTGTGCACCCCAAATGACATGTCTCCTTTATTCTTTGGGTCGGTGCGATCACAGGGATAACAGATTTGCATAGGTTTTATAATGTTTTCATACATTTACAAAAATTAAAAGCTCCACAAAATTTTTTTTTTTGATTTTGCCATCTTCTGGCACTAATTACTTTTTCATACTTCGGTGTACGGAATTGTGGGTGGTGTCATTTTTTGCGACTTTTGATGACAATTTCAACCTACCATTTTTAGGCATGTACAACCTTTCGATCACTTGTTATATAATTTTTTTATATTTTTGTTTAAAAAGATCAAAAAAGTGCCATTTTCAACTTTGGGGGCTAATTTCCATTACGGGGTAAATACGGTTATTATATTTTGATAAAATTGCATTTTTGGACGCGGCGATACCTATGTGTTTATGATTTTTACTGTTTATTTTTATCAGTTCTAGGGAAAAGGAGGGCGAGTTGAATTTTTTTTTTTTTTTTTTAATTATAATTGTTTTTTTAACTTTTTATTTTTACTATTTTTCAGACTCCCTAGGGTACTTTAACCCTAGGTTGTCTGATGGATCCTATCATATACTGCCATACTACAGTATGGCAGTATATAGGGATTTTCCTCCTCATTCATTACAATGTGCTGATAGCACATCTCTATGGAGGTGACGGAGAAAGCTCAGCGCTGGCTGCCATCTTCATCTTGGGGTACGACTAGGGTACAACAGACCTCTGTACTGGTGATCAGTGGAGGTCCCATTGATGAGACCCGCAGTGATTAGCAAGTTTCTGTGGATAGGAGTTAACTTGGTTGTCACTAGAGAACCCCTTTAAGTGGAAGATTTCCTTTCAGATATTCAAAGGGCAGACAACTAACTCACAACCAATTACAAAAGGTACAGACGAAGCTGAGATTTGACTGCAAATGATACAAGAATTATTTTAATGGCTAGATATCTCTTTATCGTGTGGTTTATATGTTAATTACTTGTCTACACAAGTCTACTGTTCAAACTGGCTGCACCTCGGGGCATGCACACAGTGCTTTGCTCGGCCACGTCTACACAAACACCTTTTCAAAACAAAGGACAGCAGGTCAGCATTACCGAGCAGTGACGCGAGCCCCTACACCAGACCCTGCATCTGTCTTCTCTTTTACCAAAGTAAAACAACCGGTTTACCGTTAGTCATCGTGCACCGTCTTCTCTTCCTGTTTTGCCTCAACACACAGCGATGACATCAGAACGATAAACAGACAGAAATCACGTGAAGAGAAGGAAAACTACGGAAGGGCGGGGAGTTCAAAGTTAGTTGTACATTCGCGTTTTATCTATGGTACTTGTGCCACTTGTCTAAATCGAAATGGTCTAAAGGACGTGCTCATTATACTCATTATGTGGCTTGCTCTATATAAGGAA